>NC_058416.1:38246619-38546619 GCF_002201575.2 Neomonachus schauinslandi | reverse complement strand
CCTGGCGAATGACATTGCAGACCACTCAGGAGGGCTCCCCCACCTTGTGTCTGACAGAGGGAATGTTGGGAGCACCCTTTCCAGTGCTGGCAAAAGCACAACTGAGCTAGTTACCTCCAATGTACTGGTCTTGAGTGTTGGCCCCCCCCCTTTTTTTTTTTAATTCAGCAAAATTGATCCAACATCTCGTCTAGATGCCAGAGGTGTAGACATTCGTAGGGCTTCCTAGGCTCTGCCCTCAGAGAGTGTGTACCCTAGAGCACATGCATTACAGAGGGCTTTCCCTTTTCAGCAAGCCGTGATTGAACATAGTCGGCTCTGATACGTGTCTAAGAGCTTTGCAAGTATTATCTTACTAACCCACCCAACAGTCCCATAAGGTGGACGCCATTACTACCTTTACATTAAAAAAGGGTTTAGGAAACTGAGAGACCATGAAGCTAAGTAATTTTTCCAGGTTTACCCAGTGTGGTCAAGTAATTTGCTCAGCATCCTACGGCCGCAATTCCTTCTCAGAAAAATTCACACATATATAATATTTTTACATAAAATTTGAGGGCTTCCAGACTCCCATGCATATCAGGTTAAAGGCCCCTGCCCTGGAGGGCAACAACTTCAATACTGTGAGTAAGCATGATTCCGTCTTACCATCCCTGAGCTCTGAATACTAACACTTCTTTTATTTGACCCTTTTCTTGCTGTAGTTTATCCATAGAGTTTCTGTCCCCTTATGTCACTGGAACTCTTGCTTGTCTTTTTCCATCTTTGATTACATATTGGATGACAGCTATATTTTGGACATTTCATTGAATGCCCTTCAAATTTTGTTACTTCTAGATGACTCAAGCTACCCCAGTGTGTGAAGGATTGTTTTTCCTAGCATCAGATAATCTCCAGTTGACATGTGCCTTTTCACTGCTCTCAGTTTTCCCTAGAATGTTGCCATCCAAACTCCTCTATTGTTAAGATTTGTTTGCTCTAGTTTTCAGCTGTTTGTCTGAGCTCTTTATTATGGCTACTCTGCTTATAACATAGTACTGTTCTCTATTTGCTTTAGTTACTTAGAGATCAGCCATGTGTATGCTAACTCAGAATTATAGGAGTTGGTCTGTTCATTTGCAGTCTAGGTTTCTGGACTTAACTGTTTTCCTTTGTGTTGTTATGTGGTATGCTGTGAAAACCAACCTTCTATGCCTTATGCCATCTTAAATCCATTTTTTTCATGAAAATAATAAAATGCTGACATATAGGTATATTTTATACAGTGCTGTTGTCCACATATATATGTAATATACATATACACATTTATATGTTCCATACATTTGTGATATTTAATAATATTAAATATATTTTGTATGAATTAATAAATTTATTATACCCTTATTAACCAACTAGCAGAAATTTGGCTGCCAGTGGATAGTTACTATATATTCTACACCTAACCTAATATCAGTAGTATTTCTGCTTGACCTAGCCCCAAGGCACCGTATTTCTAGTTGATTATTCTTCTTTAAGTTTATCTGTAATGTAGTTATTCTGTTCCTCTCAGTATAGGATAGTTATAAATTGGAGCTTAGTTTGAACCTATCTTAGGGAAAGTTGAAAGAAAAGAGGCTAATTATGAGGGCAGTACTTCCTATCTTCTTTTTAGAGCCTTCTGAATGTTAGTAAAGAAGACAATGAATACACCCCAAAAAATCTATTCAATATTACTTCCTTTTCATTTTGAGAATTTAAGTAAAAAGTTGGAGATTTCACTGAGGTATTTTCCCGCATTGATACTTTTAGCTGTATTTCTTCAGTCAAATATGTTTGAGAATATTTCTCTCTTTGTAATTGTCTTTGTAATTGTCTGTACTCTAACTTCTTTTAGAACAGCTTATTTCTCTACCATGTGATGCTGACATTGTAAGTTAGTATGACAGGAAATAGTAGTTTGCAGTATCTTTGTAATTCTGATGAACTTTCCCTTACGACATGAATATTAGGTTAGATTATTTCTTGATACTCTTTGCTGTCTTTCATGGAATATCCTTACAGTAAGAGATGACATGAAAGAATTTTAAGGTCTTGCCTCATACAAATAAAATCTAATAGAATCAACTTTGTTGACCCCAAATACGTTTGTTATTCTTTAGTGAAATTTCCATATTGTTTTAGGTTAGATACTGAGAGACTAAAATAAGGTTAGTAACACCTCTTACATTGGTTTAAGAGAATTTAATCTTTGGAAGTCATTTCAGTTTTAAGATTTTACAACATACCCATATTCCATTGATCTTATTTGCTTATATGGCATCCTTTGAAGACTGTGCAGTTTTCTGTGATAAAGATATATTGCTAATTTCTGACTAAAACATTTTCGATCTTGTCCATTCTTTTGCTTTTCTGCCCATATTTTCTAATCTTTTGTAGTCTGTAATTTTTTAATTCCTTTTACATAACATTTGGCAAAGTTCATATCTCCTTGCTTACAGAATAAAAATCTATACCAAATCAATCAATCAATCTATACCTTTCTTAACCAGAAGTAGAGTTTACTTTAGTTATGATATAAAAGCAGTAGAAGAACTAAGTCATCATAAACTAGTTTACATAAATTAAGCATGTTACTTAGTGATTATAAAATTAATTTGATGCATTTACTTCTGTTGAATATATATACACACACACATACACACACACATAAATAATTTGTATCTTTCACATTTTGTGGTTGAACAATAATTGAATCTTTCTAATTTCTGTTCAGGTTGGGCATGTCAAGAGAGGAATCGATGAAGCTCACTTCTGGACCAAACAGTGATGGAGCTGAAAGTAGTTCGTGTGGAACCTCTGGCCTTCCAGGTCTTTCTGCACAGACTCCCTTGGAAGAGCAACAGCCAAAAAGCATGAAAAGTCCAACTTCTCCAGAGCCTGATTTCTGTGCTACGCTTTGTCCTATGGTAGATGTAGGTAAAGATGTGATGGCAGAATCAGAATCAGAAGATATCTTGATCCCTGAAGAATCTGTGATTCAGGAGGAGATTGCAGAAGAGGTAGAGACTAGTATCTGTGAGTGTCAGGATGAAAATCATAAGACAATACCTGAATTTTCTGAGGTGTCTGAAAGTCCAGCCAACTCTCATGAAGAGCCCCAAGTAACACCTCCTGAAGATAACTTTGAATCCTGTGTTATGATGAATGATGTTTTAGAAACTTTGCCTCATATTGAAGTGAAGGTGGAAGAGAAATCCGAATCTTCCCAGGAAGAAATGTCAGTTGTTATCGATCAGCTAGAAGTCTGTGACTCTCTCGTTCCTTCCACTTCATCTGTGACTCACGTCAGTGACACAGAACATAAGGAGCCAGAAGCTGCAATAGAGACCAATATTCCAGAAATAAAAACAGGGGCATCTTCTTTAGAAGGCCGATTTCCCAATGAAGGAATTGCTGTAGATATGGAACTACAGAGTGATCCTGATGAACAGCTTTCTGAAAATGCTTGCATCTCTGAAACTTCCTTCTCTTCCGAGAGCCCAGAGGGAGGCTGTACCAGCCTGACATCCCCAGGAGGGGAAACCCAATCCACCTCAGAGGAATCATGTACTCCAGCCTCCCTTGAGACAACGTTTTGTTCTGAGGTGTCCAGCACTGAAAACGCAGACAAATATAATCAGAGAAATCCCCCTGATGAAAACCTTCATGCATCTTTGATGTCAGAAATATCTCCAGTATCCACTTCACCTGAAATATCAGAGGCATCTCTGATGTCCAGTTTACCTTTGACATCTGAAGCATCCCCCGTATCAAATCTACCTTTAACATCAGAAACATCCCCCATGTCTGATTTACCTTTGACATCAGAAACGTCTTCAGTGTCTTCCATGCTTCTCACATCTGAGACCACTTTTATATCCAGTTTGCCACTTCCTTCAGAAACATCTCCAATTTCTAATTCTTCCATGAATGAAAGAATGGTGCATCAGCAAAGAAAGTCTCCTTCCCTATCTGAAGAACCACTCTCCCCACAGAAAGATGAAGGCTCTGCCCCTGCCAAGCCGCTGGGAGAGAGCCTTCTCTCTCAACAGAAGACTCTATCAGATACTCCTGAACCCATCAAAATGGGTTCCTCCATTGTTCCTGAAGCATTTCCATCTGAAGACTTGCACAGTAAGACTCCAAATCAGCAGCCTTGTAAATCCCATGTTGAAACTGAAAAGCCCTATCCGGCTTCAATTCCAGAACTTCCTTCTATAGAAATGATAAAAGTAAAAAATCATAATGTCCTGCAAAGAACAGAAAGGAAAGGGGCGTCTTCACCATTGGAGTTACCTGTCTTTTCTGAAGAGATGGAGAATAAGGGAAATGAGCTTCCATCAGCTAAATTACAGGACAAGCAATATGTCTCATCAGTGGATAAGGCTTCATTTTCGGAAGGCTCTAGAAATAAAACACATAAGCAAGGGGGCTCACAGAATCGGTTGGAGACTTCGCATTCTTCCAAGTTGTCAGAGCCCTCCAAGTCACCCGATGGGGTAAGAAATGAAAGTAGAGAATCAGAGATATCAAAGAGGAAGACTGCAGAGCAACACAGTTTTGGAATCTGTAAGGAAAAGAGGGCTAGGATAGAAGATGATCAGTCAACCCGGAACTTACCATCCAGCAGCCCACCTGAGAAAGAACAGCCTCCAAGAGAGGAGCCCAGAGTTCCACCTCTCAAGGTATGGAATAATAATAATAACATTAAAGACAATTCCATAGCTAGGCTTTTCCTATTTAGATGCTTAATTTTCAGAATTAAATAAGGTTTTCTTCCCTCTAGGTTTTATGTAGCAGTTCATGATCTAATACTCTCAGCACTATTCTAATATTAAATGATCCTTTTTAAGGATTGCTGAGCTCACAAGATAATTTTAGATATATGTATATATTTAGACCTCAGCATTTAAGGAAAAAGAAATGGGGAGGGAGAACAGGGCCTGGAGGAGCCGATAGGCCATGAGATAGAGGGTCTTTTGGGGACTCCAAGGTATAGGATGAAGACCTACATGCACTTGGGGAAAGTAAAGATATCAAAGTTCAGTAGGACTAGGGAAAGCAGTCAAAAGTCAGAGGCATACACGAAGGAGGGGAAGGTCGAGAATATCGGCTCATTTGTTTTCCAGCAAATATTCACCACCACCATTCCTTAGCAGAAAGGACCTGACTTATGGAAGAGCCTCATTAAATATTTCTTGAGTAAATCAATGAAATTGCTTTGCACACCCTGAGGGAAAAATGTTGTAGATATGCAGATATACAAATCTTATTTTTTTTTTTTAATTTTTGAGATAGTAAAGAGGTATTTAACTTCCCAAATAATAAAACCTGTAGTGAAACATTCTGATTTATATATTCTCTTTTGATCCCAGGTAAGTTTTAACTCTCAGAAAACAAATCTTTTATATAAATTGGCTCTGCCTAAGTAAACTGAAAATTAAGGTTAATTCAAAAGAAATACTCTGTTTAATAAAAAAAAAAAACCCTACCCAATATAATCTATATTTATTTGGTGCTTTCATCTCAGTCCATTTATATTGTCCAACAGTTAAGTGGATTATTCCACCATAGGTTTGGTCTAGAATTATAACCCTATTCAAGCTGTGTTGCTCTTAATTTCTTTCTCTTTATTTTGCTCTGCTCTGACATCTGTTTTATGTATGTGTCTCATGATATCCATAAGGCTGACTTTTAAGAGTGTAGCTGTAGTTATTCTACTTAATAAAGTAACTCCTATTAAATAAGATTCTAAAGATGTGAAAGATGAACATTAAGCTCCAATTAAAGGCCTGCTATGCATTTTAATTTCTGAAGCAGTGGAAAGAAAAATATAAGCATGCTTTTCATAGGAAATATTTTTGAACATAGTCTGATTTTTCTTGTCAAAAGCTTGTTTTCAATGTACATTTTATGGTAGATGGATATCATAAGTATATTTGGTTTCCGTTTGGCCTTGAGCTCTTGCTTAAGTATATCTAGGTTTAATTTTTTAAACGTTTTTAGTTGTTTCCTTTTTTGAACTAAAGAAAATATTTAAAAGGAAAAATGGAATCTCCTCTCTAAATTCATTTTTTCTTTGAAGCCTTTGGATTAGAAGAGAGACATCGCAGGTTGGAAAATGAGAAATGAGATAGCTCAGAAAGATCATTTCATCTACCAAAGTTTCAAAGCATAATTTCAGATTGATATGATCCTATAGTATGTGTCAAACTTTTATAGTGTAAATATACATATGTTGGGAAGGGAGATAACGTTTTCTAGGAAAAGCTTTTCCTAGAGGGAGGAAAACAAGGGAAGCATAGTAGTACCTGTCAAGAGCCCTGAATGGGGAACCCAAAGACTCTCTCTGTCACTCCCTAGTTGTATGACTCCAGGGCAGCCTATTTTCCCTCCACAGGCTCAGTTTTTTCAACTGTAAAATGAGGGGCTTTAACTAGCTCCCTTCCAGCTCTCCAAATCTCTGACTCTAAGAATGTGTTTAGTGACTAGAACATCACAGGCATTGCTATGGGATGTTGTTGGTTTTTGAGTCTTGTGCCTCGTTAATTTGGTGATGACTGTGAGCCTCTTAATTAGCATGAGTTAGGTGGACAGTGTGGGTTGGGATATTTATGAAACTCAGCAAATTGTAGATTACTGATATCCGAAGAAACTGCCCAACCTGTAGTTGCTCTTAGAGGCAGAAAACCAGGGTTGCCCTTGCTTTTATGAAAAGATAATGATACCAAATCCCTTTGGAAAGCAGAGCACTCTCACAAATACTGTCTCATTCCATCTTTATAACAGCCCTGTGAAGGAAATAGACCAGAAATAACTAGTCTCATTTTACAAGTGAGTTTACAAACTCTTATTGTCTGCTGATTATACAGGTATGAGCCAGTTTGCCAGGTGGTATGGGAGTACAGAAAAACCACAGAGTCTCTGGCTCACGGAGGTCACTGGAGAAAGCGAAGTACACGATGATTTGCCCAAGATTACAGAATTTCTTTGAGTGACGGCAGGATGAGGATTCTAGTCTTCTGACCTCTTGGCTAAGGCTTTTTTTCATTGTGGCAAATGAAGAGATAAACTCATATGGAATGAAGGTCCCAGTTTTCCATGCCAGGAAGGAAGATAATTTAAAAGCTAACGATCTCTAAGTCTTTTTTAGCTAACCTCATTTTAAGAAGCAGGGATTTTGTTTCCATTTATATGAGGCATTAAGAAGATGTTTCATTTCCATACCAAATGAAGTCACCGGTTGATGTTTCTGTAGATGAAAAACAGAGATTAAAAATTTTAATTTCACATTCATGCCACATTTATTGTCGCTTTATACCTTAAAGGCCCATTCGGGGACTTAGGTGTCATTGATGCCACATTATGAGAGGATGCAGCCCATCTTGTCTCTTGCATTATCACATTCCACCTGCCTCCTCTGTGATCATGTACCAAGCGCTTTCTCTTTCCGTTCTCCCCTTCCTGTAGATCCAGCTTTCCAAAATTGGGCCACCTTTCATTATCAAGAGCCAGCCAGTCTCCAAACCAGAGTCTCGAGCATCCCCTAGCACATCGGTCGGCGGTGGGAGGAACACAGGAGCCAGGACCCTTGCAGACATCAAGGCCCGGGCCCAGCAAGCGAGGGCCCAGCGAGAGGCGGCCGCGGCAGCTGCTGTAGCCGCCGCGGCGAGCATCGTCTCGGGAGCCATGGGGAGCCCAGGAGAGGGTGGAAAGGCGAGAACCCTGGCACATATCAAAGAGCAGACAAAGGCGAAGCTCTTTGCAAAGCATCAAGCCCGAGCCCACCTCCTCCAGAACACTAAAGAGTCCCGGTTGCCTCTGCTCGGCTCAAAGGAAGGGCCTCCAAGCTTAGAAGTCTCTTCTACCCCTGAAACAAAAATTGAAGGGTCAACCGGTGTGATTATTGTCAATCCAAACTGCAGATCTCCTAGCAACAAGTCTGCGCACCTCCGGGAGACCACCACTGTATTACAGCAGTCTCTTAACCCAGCCAAACTTCCAGAAACTGCCACGGACTTATCTGTGCATAGTTCTGACGAGAATATACCCATGTCACATTTATCTGAGAAAATTGTTTCATCTACCTCTTCTGAAAATAGCAGTGTGCCCATGCTTTTTAATAAAAATTCTGTCCCTGTGTCTGTTTGCAGCACTGCTATGTCGGGAGCAATTAAAGAACATCCCTTTGTGAGTTCTGTTGATAAATCCTCTGTTCTAATGTCTGTCGACAGTGCAAACACCACAATTTCTGCTTGTAATATAAGCATGTTAAAAACCATCCAGGGAACGGACACTCCGTGCATAGCCATTATACCAAAATGTATTGAAAGCACTCCTGTCCCCGTCCCGGCCGAGGGCTGCAGTGTCTCGAGCCCCACGGATGACAAGCAGTTGCTACTGTCCGGCCACAGTGCTAGTAACCTGGTCGCCAGCCAGTACGCCTCCGTGCCAACTCCCTCCGTTGGAAATAACTTGCCAAACCATCTTTCCACGAGCTCCGTCTTGATTCCCCCGACGGGACTTAGCGGCAGATTTCCTTCTGAGAAGCTAGCCATGCCTGGGAGTGAAGAACAGCCCCCCCGGGCCCCTGGGTGCCACTGTGAGAGCCGCCCTGAGCTGCAGGGAGTCGGCCGCGGCCACAGACGCTCTGGCCGCACGCCCACCTGTTGCAGTGTTTACTGGAAGCATGCTGACCATAAACTCCTACGAGAGTCCTCCCAAGTTAAGCGCGGAGAGCTCGGACAAACATTCAGGGCCTCGAAACAGGGCAGACAGTTCTGGGAAACCTCAGCCACCTGCGGGGGGCTTCGCACCAGCAGCCATAAACAGGTCGATCCCGTGTAAAGTCATCGTGGACCACAGCGCCACGCTGACCTCCACTCTGTCTCTGACCGTCTCCATCGAAAGCGCAGACGCCAGCTTGGACCTCCAGAGCAGGTCCGCGCGGACAGAAGCCTCCGTGCAGCCCGTGGCGTGCCCCCAAGTGTCTGTCATCAGCAGGCCCGAGGCGGCTGCCCCCGAAGGCGTAGACCACGGCTCGGGTTTCCTCAGCGCTGCCGCGGCGAAGCAGGAGTGCACCACGGCGCCAGCAGCCTGCTCGGGTCTCCGGGAAGGAGCCCTGGTGCTTCCGGACAAACGAAGCGAAGGGCCCGCTCCTAGTGCTAGCTTTGCCGAGCAGGCACGCGGCCCCGCCGCTTTCCAAAGTGAAGCCGACCCGAGCTGTAGCAGTCGGTACAACCCAGGCAGCCGGATCTGCTGGAACGATGAGGGCCTGCGGAGCGCAGGGCAGCCCCTGGGTGGTCACCCTGCTTCAGGTAAACAGAGGGAGTATCTGGAGCAGAGCTGCCCGAAGGCCGTCAAACCTGAGCACACCAGCTACTCCCACATGTCAGAACTTCACCCCAGGAGTCTCATAACGAGCGTCACTCTCCCCGTGAAGTCCGAACCTCATGAAGTGGACAAGGGCTTGAGAATGGACACTGAAGACTTCCCCGGCCCTGAGCTGCCTCCTGCGGCCGTGGAGGTCGCCCCCAGCGTGCCGCAGACACAGACCGTGAAGGCTCCCTCCTCTGGCCCCATGGAAGAGGCGATTTCCTTGGCTACAGACCCCCTGAAAAGAGTCCCCAGCGCAGGGGGCTCCGGCGGCCGGCTGTCCTCTGTGGAGGCTAACAATCCACTGGTGACACAGCTACTCCAGGGCAACCTGCCTTTGGAAAAGGTGTTGCCTCAGCCCAGACTGGGAGCCAAGCTCGAGATCAGCAGGCTCCCTCTGCCTCTTCAAACTACCTCAGCGGGGAAGACAGCACCGGAGAGGACCATCGTCGAAATGCCGTCCAGCTCTCCGAACCCGGACAGGAAGGGCTACCTGGCGGGGACCCTCGCGCCACTACAAATGAGAAAGCGAGACAACTACCCCAAAAAGAGAGTCGCCAGGACTGTGGGGGAGCACGCTCAAGTTAAATGCGAGCCGGGGAAATTGTTGGTGGAGCCAGATGCGAAAGGGGTGCCTTGTGTCATCAGCTCGGGCCTGACCCCGCTAGGAGGACACAGCCAGCCGTTTAAGCAGGAGTGGCTGAACAAGCATCCCATGCAGAACAGAATTGTTCATAGCCCTGAGGTCAAACAGCAGAAGCGGCTTCTCCCCTCCTGTAGCTTCCAGCAGAACCTCTTCCACGTCGAGAAGAACGGCAGCTTCCACCCTGATGCTGGTACCTCACACAGACAGCAGTTTTACCAAATGCCTGTGGCTGCCAGGGGTCCCATTCCGAGTGTAGCCCTGTTACAGGCCTCTGCCAAGAGCCCCGTGGGCTGCAATGCGTTTGCCTTCAACAGGCATCTTGAACAGAAGGCACTGGGAGAGGTTGGCCATTCTTCCGCACCACACCAGCTAAGGTTAGCCAACATGGTATCCCCCAACATGCCCATTAAAGAAGGTGATGATGTGGGAGGGGCTGCCCACGCAATGCCAAACAAAGCGGTCGCGCATCCCCCGCCCCCGCCCCCGCCCCCTCCGCCCCCTCCGCCCTTGGCCTTGCCGCCGCCTCCCCCCCCACCACCTCCGCTACCTCCACCTCTCCCTAATGCAGAAGTCCCACCTGATCAAAAGCAACCACCGGTTACCATGGAAACCACTAAGAGACTTAGTTGGCCACAGTCCACGGGCATATGTAGCAATATAAAATCGGAACCTCTTTCTTTTGAGGAAGGTTTAAGCAGCAGCTGTGAACTGAGCATGAAACAAGTTTCCTATGACCAGAATGAAATGAAAGAACAGTTAAAAGCATTTGCGCTAAAAAATGCAGATTTCTCTTCCTATTTGCTTTCTGAGCCACAAAAGCCTTTTACCCAATTAGCTGCTCAGAAAATGCAGGTGCAGCAACAACAGCAGCTCTGTGGAAGTTATCCAACAATACACTTTGGTAGCACGAGCTTCAAAAGGGCAGCATCTGCAATTGAAAAATCCATTGGGATTTTGGGAAGCGGCTCCAGTCCCGCCACGGGCCTGCCTGGTCAGAACGCTCAGATGCCCGTTCAGAACTTTGCCGACAGCAGCAACGCGGATGAATTGGAACTGAAATGCTCTTGCCGGCTGAAAGCCATGATCGTGTGCAAAGGCTGTGGGGCCTTCTGCCACGATGACTGCATAGGTCCCTCCAAACTCTGTGTAGCTTGCCTGGTTGTGCGGTAAAGAGCTCTAAGGCAAGATGCAGTATCCCTTTTCAACATGGAAAAGCCAAACGGCGTCAGCAGCAACACATTGAGTAACTCAGTGGCGTATATCGTGATAATTTATTTTACTTTGGAACAGCTTATCTTTTCTCTCTCGGATGCTTTACTTGCGTTTCCCAGAAAGGGGAGATCGCATCCCAACCGAGTGGCTCAGCGGCATGTCTTTTGCATACTAAGTTACCATCCCCGGCTTTGGAAAATTTCTGTCCAAGTGTACACAGGTCACTGCCCCATTCGTTTCGGTTTTTTGTTTTGTTTTTTGTTTTTTTTTTTTTAATCCAGCTGTAGATAGGAAAAGGACATATTTAATTACTTAATGCTAACCAGAGATGCAAATGTAGAAAGAGAATGGTGAAAGTGATGTAAGGTAGTTGGTTTTTCATTCTTCTGTAGATTAACCATTTCAACAAGGGTTTTCGTAGTTGACTCTTCTGGACCTACCTTTACCACAGTGATTAAATCATGTTTGGAAAGGGGAATCTGATTTAAATGTATGATTCCTTGTATTTGCTCATATCCTGAAAGATACATTAAAGGAGGTATGCTGGTAATGCACTCCACTGTCCTTATTCTCTTCCCTCCCTGTTTACTCTTTTCAGAGACTGGTAGAATGTCTGGATCTGCCTCGGACATTGTGCACACATTGTAGTGAAATGTGTCTGATACCTGAAATTGCCGTGTGGGCCTCAAGCCCAGGAATCTGGTTCCAGCCCTTGGACACCTGATACTGTAAGGTCAGTTGACCAACAGAGGCCCAGAGGCCCAGAGGCCCTTAGGATTGCAGAGCATCATGTGTAGCTTTTAAGAGCAAGTATGAAAAAAAAATGCCCTAAAATTTAAGAAATCAGCACGTAAAATGCTGTGTATGCAAACACATAGAAGTGGGTTGATAATGTAAATATTGGTCCATTCTATTCACTCTAATACAACTACTTGATGCTAAAATTGGGGGGGGGATAATTGTACCCTTTTTTGATGACAGCAGTACATGCTGGCTTCTGACTCTGCAGAGGTTGGCCTGCTCTCTTTTAAAGCGTCACTGATGATAAAAAGGAACTACAGAAGGCTGACATGTTGATCTATTTCTGAACGGTTTTTGCCCTCATGATTCGCAATCCTTATAATTCATTATATTTGACTCTGAAATAGCCCTTATTTTAAAAATCATTCTAGGTATTGCATGTTTTGGTTTCCCCCCTGCCCCCCTCAGGTAGAATTCAGTACATTCTCCATATTTGGGGGAGTGGAACTGCTTTTGAAAATGGGATACTGCATCTTACAAATATCGTCAGTGTTTATCCAGTAAAGTCTGAGTGTTGAGTATTTGAGCTACATTCCACATACTTTGGCCACCCTCATGCCAGAGAACAGCTGTAGTTCAGGAGGCTCTGTTCCCTAAAGCAAGTTCAAAAAGCACATGCACACTGTGGGAAGATGAAAGACAACAGAAACCACGCCCATTTAACTTCAGATTACAGAGCACAAAATTGGAGTGCCATTAACCCATTGATTGATTGTGGCTGCAGAATTAAAAAAAGAAGCAAAACATGGGGGGGGGCGCAGAAATCATCTGTATCCAGGGTAAGAATGACAGACATTCTCACATCTATGTAAACTTTTGACATTCCCTTAAAAGATGTCTTAAAAATTAACTGGAGTGAGCAGAGATTACATTCCTGGAGAGAAAAGGAAAAAAAAAAAAAACACCTTGTGATTTTTTTTTTTTATAATAACCACAGTATATGTTTCTTTTTTTCCTCCATATTTATTATTGTGATGTTGCCAAATTTTATGAGGTGTTACAAACGTCACTTTTATTAATACATTGCTAATAGTGAAAGATACTTAAAAGCAGAGAGGGGTCTGCCTCTGTGGCTGAGATTCGGTGCTTCGGTAAGGTCGCTTCTGTAGTTCATGGTCACGTTGAAATTAACAAAGTTAGTGACTGAGAAAGTTAGCAGTGCACTTCACCAGCCCCTCCCAAGGAATGCAGCTGACGTCCCAGCTCGTTCTGCGCCAGGTTGTGTTGGGGCGGCATCCTCTCTGTGGTCTGCTTGGCTGCAATACCATCTTGGTTCAGAAGAGCATGCTCTAGTCTCACAGAGGGGAACCCCTATGCTGTAGACACTTACATGCCAACTCCCTCCAAATCCACTTGCCCCTCGACCAGTGTCAGGTACTGTCCACACCAGCAGATTCAAAATTACTACATCAGTAACTGGCACGGGGTGTTGAAGAAACGCTGGTCTACCAAGCTTTGTACTCTGTATGTGAGGTACAATTGAGACTGAAGTGATACTGAGCTCATTATCAGTTCCATCCTTGTGGAATACTTACTGGGAATAACGAAAAAGTGTCCTTCCATATGTTTTGATTTTTCACAAACTAGGTGATTTTTCACATAATTTTGGAGAACTGATTGTTGATCGTGCATGGATTCTGTCACCCAGGTCCAAAGAGGATAATTTTTCTGTGCCCTCTTTTTTGCCCCCGTTCAAATTCCTGGTGTCTGCATATGGTTTATATTAGTGAAAATTTAATATCTTTGGGCTAAAAAATAATGGAATGAAAAATTCAGAAGTAAAATATGGGTCAGATGTTTTACAAATGTCCCCTTAACATATATACGAAAGCCAGTATATTTGGATTAGGTAAGTAGGTTCTTAGTTTCCTGATTTCCACAGGTGTCTGCCCATGTGCAAATGTAGTATGTTATTTACTACATGGTTATTGTGGTGTAATGTGCAAATGGTAGTGTGTGCATTATCCTGATTATTGGGCACTATGATAATCCCTATCAGGAATAGAACTTGCACATGTAACATGTAATTTTTTTTTTTTTTTTATCACAAAGGATGTATTTCCCTAAGTAGCACTTTTGGAGCAGGGGAAGGAAGAAAACTGCTATTCCCCCATCCCCCTCCTCTATGATATGCATATGCCTGAAGTGTGTAAAGACATTTAAGTAGTTAATGGGCATGTTAATAAGAACGTTCTGATGCAAATTCATTTCCAAAATGAAAATAGTTTCCCTTCCCCATAGTGAGAAGAGCAGAAATGTTGGTGAACTGAGCACCATAGTTCTATATAATATTTCTCTGCTAAGGTCTAGTTTGAAGAAAAAACTTGAAAACAAACCTATGAGGTTGAGCCTGGTTGCTATAAAGACTTTATGGTGGTATGTGTTTCTGGGATGAGCGATCTAGCAGGTTTAGGTGACTTCTAGACCTTGGATGTTCTTAGTCGTTCAGAATAAACCTACAGACCCCAACAGGCTGGTGCATATGGTGCTTCATAATGCAGCCAAGAGTAAGAATACGTGATGTTGCAGCCCCATTTTAAACACTCGCACAATTTCAAGAGAAGAAGTTACTGTGGCCTTGGGTTCCCAGTTACTCCTTGGTCTGGTGAGCCTCCAGGTCACAGAAGCTGAAGCCAAGCTTAGGGTTGCAGCGTCTCTCTGGTGTGGAGGCCAGCACCGCACTAGCTGCCTGGTGGGAATGAGCCCGCTGAGCGTGCAGAGCCCAGAGTCACTGTCTTTCTGTGTTTCTAGAGAACAATGTGAAGAGTCCTAGAAAAGGAACTCGTCAGACTGTCAGGGGCCTATGTAGCCAAAATGTCACTGAATATAAAAATCTTGTCTTCAGTTCTCATGCTTTGTCACTGTAAAGCGAACAAAAAGCATTTTTACTATAATTTAAAGGAGCTGCTTTTTTTATAGCACATACTATTTCGCTTTGTACTATATTTGATAGTTGCAGAATAATTTAGACTGTAGAAAAACTTTGTTGTATTTGTACTGTTCATGAATGTTTCAAAGAAAGTGCTTTACTTGGTTGCCATAATTTTCTTGTACTGCTGTATTTTTCCCCCTGCTTCCTGGAAACCTAATCTGATTCATATTTTCAGTACAGTTTTTTTTTTTTAAATGTGTGTGTGTATTTTTTTGGGGGGGGGTCAGTATTCTGAATGTTTACATCTGTTTGACATTAGCCATTTAATGCCTTTTTTTTTTTTTAAAAAAAAAAGGCGGTATTACTCCTACAGTGTAACAGCAAAATGTGAAATCAACCCAAACATAACATGCATGACAAACACAGATTGGGGGCGAAGGCCCTGAACATACAGACATTTTATATCAGCATACAGAAAAGTAAAACCCTCCTTCAGTCCTCTACCAAAGAATATATTATTCCCACAGGAAAAACTCAGAAAAGGTGTGTAAAATCCTCAGAAGGGGGAGCAGTTGATTCAGTAAGACTGCTACAATTTAATACTGTTATGCTTGCTTTGATACCTGACTAAATGTGACTGAGTGCAAGGAGCATTTAAACAATTTTTAGACAGTGTTTTGTTTAGAATTCAGGGATCATGCATTCTTTAATGGTGCTGTTTGTTTTTTATTTCTTTTCTACAAAGAAACAAAGTGTTGCCTACAAAAGTGCAAAAGTGACTGCTCACAATACCATAAGTTAAATGAAATGAAATGTTTGTCTCTTCATGTTTCTCTGTTTTTCCCTTTCTCAAAGTAACAATTTGGGTTTCAATATTAAAATATTCTGGAGAAAATAAAGACATTAAACATTAAATAATTGTCATTTTTAATTTTTTTGTGAAATGAAGTAGCTACCTAAAATGTGTTAATTAATACATTGAAAATTTTACTTAAAAAATTATAGGGAGAAAAAAAACCATATGTTTTTAAATTATCTACCCTTTCTGGTTTGGTGAATTGCCAACACGCAGTTATAACTACCATTAAAAATGTCAAAACTGAAAGCTCTTTGAAATTAACAGTATCTATTGTGCTTATCATTTTAAAAATATATTTGGAATTTGCTTTCATAAAGATCTTGTTAATTCTTTGTACCAAAAGACATTCAGGTCAAATTGTTAACAACCATATTTAATTTTAATTTTCCAAATGAATTAACTTTTAAAATTCTTTTTTGAAAGAATGGATTTGGTTATTTTTTTTATCTTGCATTAAATATTACAGCTAGAGTCATTTGAAGAAAATGCTGTGAACCGTTAGAACAAAATTGCCTCAGTTATATTTACATTGGTTAAAAACGCATATCTTTAAGATGAATCAGAAAGCATTAAACATAACTTATGGTTAAATCATAGTTCGACTGTTTTCATCTACATGGACAATGCTGTCTTTGGCCACCAGATGGCGAAAGAGGATGTTTACTTTTGGAGTGGGGGGAGAAAAAGAACGAAATACACTGCTTCCTCCAAAAACTGAATTAAATGCTTATAGTAATGAAAGTCCAACTTATCCAAGTAAGTCAATGGAAAATTGATAGCCAGGTAGCTATTGTAGCTATTTTCGCTACAATGATGGCATTCCCTTTTTGTCCTATTTTTTCTATTAAAATATTTACAAAATGCTTTCTTAATTTTATTTAACATGGAATTTATTTATTGTTTTCATTGCATTACTCCACAGACATCCTTTATTCCAAAATTCATTAGAGGAAGTTGAACGGTCCAGCGTTCTTTAAGCCGACATTTATTGAAACTGATCTGAATGCTTTATGTTTTAATTCCTATATTCTTATGAAATAGGAACAATTACACAGTTTTTACATAAATATTCAATTATCCTTAGTACATTATTGTGGCCTTATTTGAGTAAAAATTGCTCTTAGCATCTGAAGTATTTATTTGTATCCATCATAGGCCTTGGCTGAGAACAAGTAATTTACCCAGTGATTCATTGAGTTTCATGTACATGCTTCATTGTGATCAAAGATAAGTATTTTATTTTGGAAGAACCTAGCCAGGAGAGCAGTTGACACAACAGTTTGGACTTTTTTTTTTCCTGCAAAAGACAATTGAATAGAAATCCTAGGAAGTGTGTCTGCCTCCATAAATTTATATGAAGACTTTAATTATATGTTGCCTAGACTTAATGTTTCAACAAATCATTTTCAAGTCTTTAGCCATCTGAATATGAAGGAAATTTTATAAACTATCTTCATATAAATAAACTTTTAGAGTTTTAACTGTATACTAAGCAAATCAGTAATTTCTCCGAATTGTTCCCCAAAGGCAGACTGTATTTTAAAAAATAGAAAATACTTGCAAAATGCTAGTACGGAGTGCTGCAAAGCATTTCACAGGTATTAATGATCACGTTTGTCCTTAGAAAAGTCCCATGAGGCAGGTACTGCTGTTATAGCCATGTAATGATTGAGGAGCCCGACGCTTAAAGGGTTTAAAGAAAAGAATACATGGCAAAAATTTGGAGTTTGAAAGAATGTTTTTCAGAGACCAATGCCTGCGCTCTTATTTGCTACAAGATTACAATGACTGCTTCGCAGACTTCTAGGTACTGGGGAGTCTGAGAAAAAATCAGAGGGTCCCAAACCTTGAAAAAAAATTACAGGCTAGTGGGAAAGATGATAAAATAATTTTAATATGACAAGAGTATAATCAAGACATGTACAAGGTGCAATGGGGAAGAGAGACACCAAGTGGGTGAAACCATTTAGGACTGCCACTGGGTGAGAACGAAACCTCCAGAGGAACATCCATTGCCCGTCCCTGACATAGCGGCAGGGAGGGCATGCTCCCCCCGCCCCCACCCCGGGGCAGCATCCCAATCATTTCCCTTGAACAGGGCCCATCACTAAATACACGGTCCTTCCTGATAATGATCTCTGCAAGGTGTATGATCCTTTAGACATGTTAGAGCTCTGTCCCCAGGCCCTTCTTACGCGAACCTAGGAATTTGTTTAGATGTCGGTAATGTTGATAATTGATTTTGTAAAGTTAACAGCATATTAAAATGATGTTTGCGGTACCAGATGTCCTTGGTGGTCGTTGACTTCTTAATAATTTTTTAGATCAAAGTGATCCATGTTTCTA
Organism: Neomonachus schauinslandi; assembly: GCF_002201575.2. Classification (NCBI taxonomy): domain Eukaryota; kingdom Metazoa; phylum Chordata; class Mammalia; order Carnivora; family Phocidae; genus Neomonachus; species Neomonachus schauinslandi. The sequence goes on along the minus strand of NC_058416.1, from coordinate 38,528,490 downwards.
GACATTAAAAAGTCAAATCGCACTACAGAGACTACAGCAAAAAATAGCAGTGTCCTGATATAAGTTGCAATGTGGGCTATTCTTTTCTTAAGGGAGAAGACATTGCTTCTATTTCTGTTATTCAGTAGAGTTCAGATAACACAAAGATTGAGTCCTGCACATGCAAGTTGCAGATTTGGACTGAAGTCAGGGAATTTACAGTGCCTTGTGCAATACTTCTAAGAAATAAAAGCTGGTGATCACAAGAAGGAAATGTCTTGGTCACTGGGGAGAATGAGAAAGCATAGATAGGACAGCCAACAGGTAACACCAGGATATGTAGTGCCAGAGATCAACTTCACTTACATCACCTACATTTTTCCAAGCAAACCTTACCTGGTTAAGTGAATCCTACTGCTTCCTTAATTCCAGCCTGGCAACTAGGAACATATGTGGTAGAAATACAAAAAAGCTTATTCGGTAGTGCCCAGTGGCCTCTGCCCTCGTGTCTCTTTTCATGCCGCTAGGGTAAGAGCACGACGTTGGGCTACTCACATTCCTACTCAGTGTCTGACTCACCATCTTCCCCAGAGGACAAAATCATCTTTTATCAACTCAACTATTTTTCTTGAAGCCATCTGGCAAGCTAATATTTTAAGTATTTTAATAAGCAATTATTTGATGGTATATCAAAGTAATAATAAATTTATAAAGTTAGATTGTGTGAGAAATTTGTTATTTCCCAAAAGAGATGCCTTAACTTTCTTTTCTACTGAAGGAGAATATGTCATTTCACTGAATACAACAAGCAGAGCATACTCCTTGACCCTCAATACTTACAAGGGGATTCCAACAACTGGGGCATTTTTGATGCCAGGATTCATCCAACCTTCAATGAGCAAACTAGTTTTGTTTGATCACCACGTCTATGGTAGGGGCTGCATTACAGGGGACAAAAGATTTTACTGATGACTTGATTCTTCAAGAAAAATAGTTACCAAACATTTCTTTAGTGTGCTGTGCTTCAGAATTGTACCAAAAAACACTGTCATAAAATGAAGGGAATTTTCTTAGAAAATGCCATTCTAAAAAAATTAACTTTAAGTTCAGTAGAAAAGGCCATTTAAATGTACCTTTCCAGAAAACATCCTATTTTGCAGAACAGCGTGTGTTTGGATGGGGAGAATAATTGAGGGAATGGAAGTTTTGGATAAAAAAATCTCCTTTGAAGTCATAATTTACTTTATCTAGGTTCAGAGTCAAGATATTTAGGCAATATGATATGAGAAGCAAAATAATTCTCTGCATCTTTTACTGGAGGAATTATACTTTCTCACTTAAAATAGAAAAAGAAAAAGGAAAAAAATGCTCCTTTGTATGGAGAATGGTTTGTCACCAAATTTGGCTCATCTGGAAAAAACAGCACAGATGGTCTAGTTTGCTTCAGGACTGTGGTTTTGTGTCCTGCATGATTCACCAGACAAGGGAAATCAGCATCTCCTCATTGAATGTTATCTTGTAGCTAAACTAGAGATTATTTTTTCCTATAATTTTACATCCAAATTAATGAGGGGATGCTTAAAAAATACCTTTGCAAGCTTAATAACATTTTGGATTACTTCAAAAGCTCTCTGGCCGAGACCTAGTAAATCATTTCTTTTTTTTTTTTAAAGTGAATATCAAGCTAATTTATCAGAAAAGAAAACCTGGGCTTTACAATTGGCTATTCTTACACACGGTCATTTATTAAACTATTGTCACGGGATATTTCTGTGTATAATTTATCTGTGGGGATGGATATTTAAAACGTACTTCAGCACATAGATTTGACCTGTTCTTGTGGTTTGCATTTGGCTCATACAAATATTACCAAGAAAAGAATGATAACCTTAATAATGGGAAATCTGATTTCCTGAACCATGGTTCAGCAAATAGATTTATGCAAATCTGAAGAGGCTAGCTCCTGCAGGAGAAGCAAATGTCTCCCTTGACTGTGCACAGTACAGATTTCTACATTCCTTTTTGATCATTTCCTGAGGTTTAGTTTATAGTTATAGAGAGCTACCATTCACATATAGTGAGCCTTGTCTATGTAATAGGACGGAGACCTTCTGAAGAGCAGGTGTAGGAGCTCATCTATTTTGGTGTCTCTAGCAGGTTCCATCACGCATAACAGAGGATGGTCCATTCATGTGCAGAGCAGCATTTATGTTGTAGGCTTCCTCTGTGCCAGGCTCCATCATGGGTGCTATGATTACTGAAATGAACAGTCAAAATTTCTAAGTTTTTATTCTCGTGTTGGGAGACAGGTAACAAAGATATAAATATATGACATATATAGTATGTTTGAAAATGGAAAGTGTTGTAAAGGAAAATAAATCATGGTAAGGGCACAGAGTGTATGGTGGTGTAGAGGTTGTTAACGTAGATGGGCTTCCCAGGGAAGGCCTCACTGAGAAAATGCGATGGGCTGAATTGTGTCTCCTCCTCAAATTCATAGGTTGAAGCCCTAACCCCAAATGTGACTGTAATAGAGATAGGACCTATAAAGAGGTAACTACAGGTAAACGAGGTCATAAAGGCAGGGCTTGATACTCTAGGATTAGTGTTCTTGTAAGAAAAGGTACCAGAGTGTTTTTCCTCTCCCCCACCCCACACCATGTGCAGACACAGCAAGACAGCGATATATGCAAGCCAGAAGAGGTCTCACCAGAAACCAAATCAGCCAGCACCTTGATCTTGGACTTCCAAGCCTCCAGAACCATGAGAAAATTAATTTCTGTATTTAAGCCACCCAGTTCATGGTCTTCTGTTGTGGCCGCCCAAGGTGACTAACGTGGAAGTTTACTCTTAAGTCGAGAATTGAAGAAGGTGTGTGGGTACAGGAGCATGCCAAGTGGACATCTGACGGAGAGGCCTTTGGATAATAGATAAGAGCAAATGTAGGGCCCTGGGTCTCAGTGTACTGTGGGAGATAATTTACATAAAATTATCTATCATTCTCCAAATGACCCTCTGCGTAGGGGAGGTTCATACAGAAGGCAAAATAATCAACTTCCTAGGCCTTCTACTTACCAAGATTCTTGCATGACTGATAGGATCAGCTATTTCCAAAGGCCCAACTTGAGAAGAAAGTGCAACTTTCCTAGTAAATGATTAAAATCAGTTCTTTTCCCTTTGCCCGTGTTATTAGGCTTCTGATAAAAAGTTCATTATTTATTCACCAAGCAGGGTATTAAAATGGGCTCGTGTATAATGTCATCTAGTGCCTTGCTCAGACTTAAGCCACCTCTGATAGCAAAGAAAGTAGTATGATCCCTATTTTCAGATAAGGAAAGTAAGAGTCAAACCTATTAAGTCACCCGGAAAGGGCCCTCTGTCTCCAAAAACCATGCCCTGTTTAAACCATGCAATTCTAGTTACATGTCAATTTGCATGAACTACTTCAGAATTAGCTTGTCTGCCCACAGCCCCCTTGTAGGTGTGAGTAGCTATACATTTTAAAGAAACTGTCAGCAAGGATATGTTTTTGTCTGCTCTGTTATTACATTGTTTCCCAAAATCTCTGGACAATGTATATACACTTTCTGACCTGTAGTTAATAATTGCACCATCTAAAATTAAAAAGTTAAAATAAAAGGAACAAATAAATCCATTTGCCTCTCAGTGAACTCCATGATATATCACAGCATCAGCTCTGAAGTATTCTTGCCATTTGCAAAAGGCAGGGGAAAGAGACAAACCAGTAACCATACATGACTTCTTAGCAACTTATCCAGCCAGGAGGGGACTTCATTTGCCTACCTATCCATACACCTTTCTGACTGACAGAGTCCTAGAGTTGATGAACATGGGTCATAGCCCCAGAAAGACTTGTTTGAATTCTGATTTTGACTTTGACCAACTGTCACCTGGGTTGATCTACCTAACTAACCCATCTGAACCTCTGAGCTTATCTACTAAGATGAAATTATAGCAACCTAGCAAGATTGCTGTGAGGGATAGCAGTACGTGTAAAATGCTTAGCATAAAGTTTGTTGCATATGACAGTCACAATAAATGATCTCTGGTATTCAAAGAAGCATATTCTTGCCCATAGTGTCTCCAAAACCTGCATTTTAAGGTTGGAAATAAACTCTTGATAAACACCAGTATTCCCTTGACATCACCCTCGCCTTAGAACACATCATTGTTTCCACAGAATAAAGGAAGAAATGGAGACAAGTGAAATAGAAATGTTTCTCCAAGTTTGTGTATTTCCAAATGTTAACATTATTGTTGAAGTTCTCTGACTATATAGTTTGATTCAGAGTGCCGATGGTTCTAAACTTCAGTATGCTTTTAACTAGCTCAGGTAGGTTGTTAAAATGCAGAAGTCTGGACCGCAAACTTGACGTTCTGACTTAGCATGAGTCCAGGCAATTCTGATTGGAACGTTTGGACTCTCTCTCAGAGAAAAGTTCAGGATCTCTCACTATATAAGATATTAATTTGCCACTGAAGGCTGGCAAATTTACCATTGGAAGGCTGAAAACCATCAGCCACCTTGACTTAAAAATTAGCAAAATTTGTAAGAGTAAATATTAGAAAAATTGGTAAATAATTGGTAAATGCTTAATCAGAAGGAATTGCTTATAGCCAAGTGAGGGAATATTATTCTATTTCTAAAGACAACATTGTGAATGGATATTTAATGAGACAGGCACATAATTCACACTATATTAAATTAAAAAACCTAGCAGTTTAAAGCATTATGTAAAAAAAGACTTTATTATTTGAAAAAAACAAGTACACATCAAAAATTATATATATATAAAATTATATGAAGTGATTGAATTAATAAACTTCATATATATATATGAAAGTGACTATGGTTAATTTAGGTTTGGAGATTTTGAGTAATATTATTCTTTGTCTTTTCTAAATTCATCAGCATTTCTTCTTTGAATATATAAGACTTCTGTTAGCAGATTTTTAAAACTTTAAACTTTAAACTTTAAAAGTAATGGCAGCTTTTAATTATCAGGAAAATAACTTATACCCATCTAAAGTCATCCTGAGTAGTATTAAAAATGTGTATTATATTCATAGAATATTGGGTCATAAGGTTTAATGTTTTATATATTTTTTTTCACAGTTGAATATGCTAGTTTACATTAGAGAGATAAGCTAGTGAATATTGTCCGTCAAAAGACATTTTGTTGAAAATAATGTCTTTTAGTATGCTAAACAGTAAGAGATAAGGTAAAACAATAAAGAAAGTAGATTCATGCTGTATATTTTTCAAATTTCTGCTGCCACCCAGTGGCTGCCCAGTCTGTTTTACATATATCATTCACCTAGCTAATTGCACAGCAAAGTTGCTCTGGAAGAACACATCATTTGTGGGTAAAAATCAGCCTGCAGTGATTTTCTAGCTCTAAGAAATGACCAGTTAAACCATATGAAGTAACAGGAAAAAAAAAGTTTCAGTAGATCAGCACTAAGATGTTTTGGGTCCACATGAGTAATTTGCCAATACATCCTGCTTGTTCCACAAATTCTAGAATCCTTTTCTTGCTACAGCAAAGTCCCTCTGAAGCCAATGTTCCAGGAGTCCTACAAAGGGACACTTGCCACACAGTAGCAATCATTAACACCTGCTCATTGAATTGGATCCAGTCACTTTAAACTCTCAGAGAAAAGAGAAGCTGACGAGGAGGCCAAAGGATGCTTGGATATCCCAGAGGGCAGGCAGCCTCAGTTCAGCCCGGACATAGCTCGACAGGAAGGCACTGGCAGGTCGGCTAATAGCTGAAGCAAAGTCCCCAAGGTGTGATTTCAATGAAAACATGCAAAAGCATGAAGAAAAATAAGAAAAAACAATACTTGAACAAGTTCCAATTCCAGTGCAAATACATTTTAGAAAACAAGCCACATCTAGAAAACCACGTAAGAGTAAAGGTCAAATATATAAATCTATATTTGCATACGTTTGCCAAAGCCTCGAGGTAAGAATGGAGAGATACACACTAAAATATTATCATTGCTTACATGATGTGGTTGGAAGAAGAGGAAAATTATCTTTCTTCCCTCTCTATTTTTTTTAATTGTTACTGTGAATATACATAACAATAAATAGGATTTTTGTAAAAGCCTAGAAAATAGTTATTGTGAAATGAAGGAAAATATAATAAGTGCCGGTCTAGTGGCTCTTTCTTGTATTTCTCTGGGTAGGAGGGAAAAGCAAACTGGAATTGTGTTCAGGGCTGTAACAGGGTTGTTTTTCCCAAAGAAGACATGAATGTAGGAAAGGATAGAGGTTGAGATGCCTCAACACAAAGCAAGGCAGTTTGGGGCCCCAATAGAACCAGGTCAAACAAATATAAAATGGAAATATCTTTTGATTGAAAGGTAACTCACACAGTTGAAGCCAATATTAAATCAAGTTTTTGAAAGGGCAATGTCAAAAAGTAATTTAGGAGCTAAAAGGAAATGAATAAAAAAGCACTCATATGGAATAATGGCACATTTCAAATTCTGATTGAAGCACAGTGACCTACAATGGTTGCTCTGAACAGGAAAGAATGGAAAACCCTTCAGTACCTGTGAAAATCGTACTTATGATTGGTGCCTATGGGTCATTAATTCTAAAGCAGGGAAGTGGACTTTGGAGGATTTGGAGGGTAGAGCAAGGATTGGTCAGTTGTAAAGATTTGGGTCTGAGTCTTTCACTCCTGCATAGATCTTTTTTGGACCAGGCTGTCACTTAAGTTTAGAGGGACAAGCATGATTCTCACTTGTGTGTGTATGTCCTAGGATTCTTGTCTCTGTGGTACCCTTTTTGTTTGGCTTGTTCCTGTCAGACATTGATTTTGAAAGGCTCTGACCTCAAAGATATATGGAGATCTGTTTTTTATTTCTTTCTTCTTGAATAATTAGCTCCTTAGGAATTGAAAAGAGGTAAACTCTTGAGTGCCTTCTATTGACCACTTCAGAAACGTGATTTATATTTTAAAATTAAGAACATGTAAAATAACAACACATACTTGTTTAAATTGTTTCTGAACTATTTGAAAATCAATTCCTCAAAATTTATTAGTTTCAGAATGGTAACAGTTGATATATATTTCTAACACTGATTAAACTACCAGTGTTGAGTAAACAACACAAGAAATGTGGTAAGACCAATTAAAGTATTTATTTCTATGCATTTATAAGATTAAATACTTGCTGACCAACTGTATAAAATAGACTTCCCCACTCACCTCTTTCTCTTCCCCTTACCCTGCTTTATTTTCCTCTGAATAATTATCATTACCAAAGACAAAGCTTGCTTGGGATAAGAATAAAAGGAAAGCAATCAGTTGTTTAATATAGATATGGTGCTTTTATATTTTTCTGATCTCAATGCCAGTTCAAATATGAGACTGTTTTGCTTTTTCTTAAGAAAGAAAAAAAAGAAAGAAGGAAAGAAGGATATTTTCAAATGCAGACTATCTTCAGCCAGTCTGAAAACATTTGGGATTTGATCTATATCACTATTACTTAATTTGTATTGTGATGTTTTTAGACAAAATCTCATTTAACTTTGTGAAGAAACAAATTCAGTTGTCAGCTCATTAAACCTTTATATTTTGTTTGTTACCACTTTTAGCTCCTATTCAGTAGTTTTATGTCTTTTTCCAAAGTTTTATTTAAATTCTTATTAGTTAACATATAGTGTAATATTAGTTTCAGGTGTGCAATATAGTGATTCAGCTATCTTATACTATAATCAAATATATTAGCTTGAAGCAAAGTTCATAAATATTAGTGTGCCAAGAATCAACTTGGATGCTCGTTGATAAGGTAGATTCTGGGTCTCTGCCATCAGAATTGGTATATCAAGAATGGTAAGAATCCACATATGCAATAGGCAACTCAGGTGATTCTGATATACATAGTCTAGAGATTTAAAGTATGTGATTGTCATCTGCTTTTACTATATCCTGACATGTAATATAACTAATCCTTTTAGAAGTTAATAATTCCTGGAGAAAAATGGACAGTGAAAACCATAATATGAGTACCTCTGACAGGTAAGCTTACATTGAGGAGGATGATTTGTTGAATTTGTGGGAAAAGTATATGGGCTGGGACTTCCCAAATATATGAAATGATTTCATTTCACAGTGGTACACATTGGCAAATGATATTTTTCCTTTTCCTTGATTTTTTAATTTAGTTTCAGCTCCTGGGTTTCTGTGTCTCCATTTTACCTCTATAATTTATTTGACTGTTCACCCCATAGTCTATTTGAGTAGGGGGATATAAGTAAGTTTTTGACAAATTAAATCAGCTGAATGAGTTTTCATGGACTTAATATTATTTTCTTTTTTTTAAATTATGTTATGTTAGTCACCATACAGTACATCATTAGTTTTTGATGTAGTGTTCCATGATTCATTGTTTGCATATAACACCCAGTGCTCCATGCAATATGTGCCCTCCTTAATACCCATCATTGGGCTAACCCATCCCCTCACCCCTCTCCCTTCTGAAACTCTCAGTTTGTTTCCTATAGTCCATAGTCTCTCATGATTTGTCTCCCCCTCTGATTCCACCCCCCTTCATTTTTCCCTTCCTTCTCCTAATGTCCTCCATGCTATTCCTTATGTTCCACAAATAAGTGAAAACCATATGATAATTGTCTTTCTCTGCTTGACTTATTTCACTTAGCATAATCCCCTCCAGTTCCATCCATGTCAATGCAAATGGTGGGTATTCATCCTTTCTGATGGCTGAGTAATATCCCATTGTATATATGCACTACATCTTCTTTATCTATTAGTCTTTTAACTCAAGAGCACCTTACTTGAAAAGCAAATGTGGTCTGTTTGTTAAAAGCCAAGTCTCTTAGCTTTAATTTATTTCCAACTTGTAATCAGCCATTATACTAAATCAACTAGAGTTATGTAATTATTTATCTATTTTCATAAAAGCCAGGAATGTGTATTTATTGAAAGGAAATTTCCATCATTGAATAAATATGTATTATTCTAAATATCTTGTACCATTTTTGTTTACATATATGTGGAATCATATTTTACAAGTTTAATATGGAGTTAGCTTTATTGCACTTCATTCATAGTGTTAATATTATTGTATTCATAATATCCTCCAACTACCTTTTGAATTTGCACAGCTACTCATTAAGCATGGTTTTGGCTAATTGTATAACACTTCCCTTTGTAAATAGTAATAGGCAATTTAACAATTTTAAGTTTTGTCTTCTCTGCTTTTTCTATTCATGGTCTGAAATAAGTACAGACAGTCAGAATTTGAAAGTAGGAAGATATTTCAGATATTGGATAAATAACTGCTGCAGTGTTAAAAATTTACTGTTGTAAAATGAACTAATTACACTTTTCTTAGGCTTTAGATTATAAAATAGTAACAAACCATAACAATTTAAATTACAGGTGAGACCTTTAAGCTTTTGATCTGCAGTGACCAAAAGACCCTGGACAAAGCTCATAAAAGATACAGCAATAAAGATTCTCCTGATGTGAATAATTGAGTTCACATTGTTCTCATTTCATTCCTGAGTATGGTTCTTTGAACCATTACAGAAATGAAATTGACTCATTGTCTTCACTATATATCTTGCATGTTCTGTGTCCACACTATGGCTCTCTGTACCATATTCCTGAAATATATGACATGGCTTTTTCAGACTATCTGAAATTTACTATTTCACATATTCAAGAGGATTTGTCATAAGCATAATGTAGCTTGCTTGGAAGAAGAGTGTGTTTTATTTTTGGTTAAAAAATATGGCATTATGTTCTAGCTGAGGAGAACATGAGGAGAATTCAGAAATTAAATTTAGTAAAATATGATATTTTAGTCTGATCTAATTATTTGAAGTTATTTTTTTTACTAATTGATTTTATTTTTTAAAAAATATTTATTTATTTATTTATTTATTTATTTATTTATTTATTTATTTATTTATTTAGTGATCTCTGCACCCCAGTGCTCAAACTCATGACCCCGAAATCAAGAGTTGCATGCTCTACTGACTGAGCCAGCCAGGCACCCCAATAATTGATTTTATTTTTTAGAAAGGTTTTAGATTTACATAAAAATTGAATAGATAATAGAAAGAGTTAGCATATACCTTGTGTTCAGTTTTCCCTACTATTAACATTTTACTTTACTATGGTATATTCATTATAATTAAACAACATGCATTGTTATTTTTATTTTTATTTTTTAAAGATTTTATTTATTTATTTGACAGAGAGAGAGAGCACAGATAGAGTGGCAGGCAGAGGGAGAGGGAGAAGCAGGCTCTCCGCTGAGCAGTGAGCCTGATGCGGGGCTCGATCCCAGGGCCCTGGGATCATGACCTGAGCTGAGGGCAGACACTTAACTGACTGAGCCACCCAGGCGCCCCACAACATGCACTATTATTAACTAATGTCGCTAGTTTATTCTTATTTCTTTAGTTTTACCTAATGTCTTTTTCTGTTCCAGGATCCTATCTAGGATATCACATTACATTTAATCATCATGTCTTCTTAGGCTCCTGCTGGCTGTGACAGTTTCCTGGACTTTCCTAGTTTTTGATAGCTATAATAGTATTGAGGAGAATTGGTAAGGTATTTTATAGGATTCCCCACTGCAGGAATTTGTCTTATGTCTTTTTCATAATTAGACTGGTGACATGGGTTTTGGGGAGAAAGAACAGAGGTAAAATGCCATTCTCATTACACAGTATCAAGAGTTTACACTATCAACATGATTTATCATTGTTGATGCTGACCTTGATCATGTGGTTAAGGTAGTTTCTGTTGGGTTTCTTCACTGCATTTATGTTTTACCCATGTCTTTTCTTGGCTTGATAGCTCATCTCTTTTTGCCACCAAATAATATTGCACTATATGGATGTACCACCATCAGTTTATCTATTCATCCACTAAAGAACATCTTGGTTGCTTCCAGTTTGGGTGATTATGAATAAAGTTGCTATAAACATTTGGGATGCCTGGGTGTCTCAGTCGGTTAAGTGTCTGCCTTTGGCTCAGGTCATGATCCCAGGGTCCTGGGATCGAGGCCCGAATCAGGTTCCTTGCTCAGCAGGGAGCCTGCTTTTCCCTCTCCGTCTGCCTATCGCTCCCCCTGCTTGTACCCTCTCTCTTTCTCAAATAAATAAATAAAATCTTAAAACAAAAAACATTTGTATGCAGGTTTTTGTGTGAACCTGAATTTGAAATATCAATTGAGTAAATAAGAACATAATTGTTAGATTATATGGTCAGACTATATATAACTTCATAAGAAACTGCCAAACTGTCTTCCAAAATCTGGTACCATTTTGCATTCCCACCAGTAATAAATGAGAATTGCTGTTGCCCTGCATTCTCATCAGTATTTGATGTCAGGTTTGAAGTTTAACCATTCTAATGTGTGTACAGGGTATCTTGTGGCTTTAATTCACAATGCCCTAATGTCATCTGATGTTCATATTTTCATATGGTTATTTGCCATCTCCATATGTTCTTTGGTGAGTCCTCGGTTCATATCTTTTGTCCATTTTTTAACTGAAGTGTTCGTTTATTGTTGAGTTTTAAGGGTTGTTTCTATATGTTCAATACATGTGCATTGTCAAATTTGGGTTTGGAAATATTTTCTCCAAAACCATGGCTTGTGTTTTAATTCTCCTATAATGTCTTTTGCAGAGAAGGACTTTTTAATTTTAATTAATCCAACTTTTTTTTTTCTTCTATTAATCATGCCTCAGTATTGTACATGGAAACTCATCTGCAAACCAAAGAATTCTTTTCTTCTTCCCCTGCTCTTTTCTAAGATAGCATCTGGGCATCTGGAAGAAGGGGAATATATGATCCTCCAGTGGAGGGGTCCGTATATACGTTCTCGGCTTTTTGTTCTGCTTTCTGTCTTATAGGGTCTTTCCAGAGGTGTCACCTGCATACCTGTGTACTATGTGCTCAGCAAGTGTCGGCAGCTAGGTCTGTGCCTGGTGAGTCCATGACCTTCCCTCTCCTGGCTCTCATAGCCCTCTCTGCTGACCCAGTCCCATGTTAACCTTGCTGGAACTGCAGACCTGCACAGCCTATGGAGTCTGAATCTGACCATCCTTCATGTAGCTCCGTATCAGGGCAGAGGCTTATCCAAGAGACAAGTCTTTTTCAGAGTCTCAAATAGTCAATAGGCCAAAAGCCTCTCTGCCCCTGACTTTTCTCTCAATGACATCTCACATTTTTTCTTGCGGAATTTTAGCTCAAAAGGAGTGACGCCATGACAACTTGGTCTCTCTGTCAGCTTCTGCACTGTATCTCCTTCTTCATCTCAGGAATTGCCCATGTCCAGGAAGGATGGGCTCTTCTCTTGTTCAGTCATTTTTGCTGTGGCTTCACTCCACAGCATGGCCTCTTTCTTCCCAGTGGGTCATCCATCCCTTTTCTTTTTCGGAAATTATAATGGCATAACACTATATAGAAATATGACTAAATGGAGGGAATAAAACACATTGGCTTAATATCCTCAATAGATTCTCATCTTTACAGCTATAAAATAGGTATATCAATATCTAAGGGCTCTGTTAAAGCTTGAGATAATGTATTTGCAAACCATTTGTAAAATTCTCATCATTACACAAAATGAGGTTTTATTATTTGAGGCTCTAAAAATAATCACTAATCACTGTCATATAAAATGATACTAGTACTAAAATTCAGGAGTATATATTATGTGTGTTTGGGGCATTGAATGGGAAACTTTTGGCAAAAATGTAGCTACCATCTGGATTTCCAGAGATTCTTTTTTTTTAAAGATTTTTTTTTATTTATCAGGGAGAGAGAGAGAGCATGAGAAGGGGGAGTGGGAGAGGGAAAAGCAGACTCCCCGCTGAGCAGGGAGCCGGATGTGGTACTCAATCCCAGGACCCTGGGATCATGACCTAAGCCAAAGGCTCAGGCTTAACTGACTGGGCCATCCAGGCATCCCTGGATTTCTAGAGATTCTTAAACTGGCTACCTTAATTATGAAGTAAAAGGATAGTAGCAAATATTAAAGAGATTTTTCTATAATGTTTTAACCTATTACTCAGTATAAAGTTCTTTGTTTTCCCTCAAAGCATTAATAATGGATAAAGTTCTGTGGTTGTTTTTGTTCTTTTCCCTTGGAGAAGTCTGCCATAGGCATCATTGGGGGCATCTCAAAATAATCCTAAGGAGGAGAGATAATAGAGATTCCAAATAGGAAACTCATAGCAAATCAGCTATGATGTTTTTGATTATTGCAAAAATAATCAAAGGAACAGTATGTTGTTTTGGGAATGTTGTGAATCTTCCATCTGGTTCAGTTAGACTACATAACTAGACTTGTTTCTAACAACAAAAACACAGAAGAACAAATTCCTCAGGACCAAAGCTGCAATGGACATTTCAGTGAAGCTTTAATGGATATTTCAGCATAAAGTTCCTATTACAGGCAAGCCCTTGTGGTAGGCTGCAAAAATAAGCAATTAATTAAAAATAGTCAATGTCCTCAGATCTTTATTTTAGGTGGAAAGATGACAGCTACACAGAAAATTCAAAATAATGTGATAGATACTTTGATAGAGATAGCTATAGAAGCACAGGAAATAATAACTTAGGACAGATTTGGGGTTGAAAAATGGCTTTTGGAAGAAGCAATGCTGAATCTGAATCGTGAATATTGAGTAGGGCTTATCCAGGCAAAGAAAATGGAGATAAATATTCCAAGGAAAGGAAGAGTATAAGGATAGATGAGAGTGGGGCATAGGCAGGAAATTTTAAGTAATTTATTGTTGCTGGAGCATAAAGCATAAGTAAGGAGAGTGGTGGGGTGGAGGTGGGAGAGGGATACGGGAGGCAGGGCATGGAGGGCATCCTGTGCCTCACTTAGGAGTTTGGGCTTTATCCCATAGGTGGGAGGAAGCTGGTGAGGGATTTTCAGCAGTGCTGAGACATGGTTGGTTTTATATTTTGGATAAACCACTTTCTTGTCACTGCAAAGAACAAGGACAGAGGTGTTCATGCAGAGACTACTGTGGTAGTTCAGGAAAGAGGTGATCACAGAATTAATAGGAGATAAATTGGGTAGATATTTGAGAGCTAGAGTAAACAGGATTTGGGAACCCCTTTAGAAGATGTGTATAATGGAGAGGGGGTAGATAAAGGACAAGGAGGGATGGGACCACAATAACCCTAGGTTTTCAGTGTTGAGCGCAGAACCACATGGATACCTGAATTATCAAACAAGGGGGAGGAATTCATGTAGGGAGATGGTGTAAAATTCAACTTGATGCATATTGACTTTGATGTGCTTATGAGACATGAAGATTGTAATTGTAGTAGGCAATTGAACAAATGATTCTGAAGCTTGGTAAAGCTAAATATTAGAGTGTCATCAACTTATAATTATTCATACCATCAGAATCAATAAGGAACGTTCAAGGGTAGTGTGTAGAGAGAAGAAACCAATGGCTTGAAGACCAGACTCAGGGAAGCCCTATGCAAATTGGGCAAGATGCATAAGCACTGCATAAGCACTCTGAAATACGACGAAGAAGTGATGGTTTGAGTTAAAAGGGAGGAAAAGGACATGTCACGGAAGGCAAGCATCAGCAGGATCATACACAGCAAAAAGCACCAGTAAAAGTCAGGAGCTAAAGATGTCCTGTGCATTTGGAATCATGGACTTGAGATTTTCATGGACTTGTGATACTTTATATACCTATGTATAAAGAGTAAACGAGTAAATAAATGAGTAAAAAAATAAAGTTCTACAATGATTCAGAGGTTTTTTGTTTGTTTGTTTGTTTGCTTTTAAGGGCCAGAGGCAACAACACAAGTGGCTGAGAAGTGAATTAAAAGTGAGAAACTGAACACAGCATATACAGATAAAGCATCCCAGAATTGAGAAAAAAAGGAAGACAAGCAATAGAAAAAGGGTGATAGAAAGTTAAAGAGGGTTTTGTTCTGTTTCTGTTTTGCTTTCTTTTTTATTTTTAAATGGAGGATACTTTTGCATGTTTACGGACTGAATTTCCTCCAGCCAGCCAGGGGAGGAGGATGTTGAAGATGCAGGCAAGAGATGCTGGACTAACAAAGAACTGTTCCTCCAGTGGAGAAAATGGAGCAGAAGTGGGTTGGAAATGTTGGCCTTTGCAGGGACTAGATCAGAAGAAAAGAAGCTAGGAGAGCACACACATCGAAGGCTCCCGAGCTGGGGAGAACTCAGTCCATTTGCTCTTGGAAGACAGGATCTGCTGGGAGAGAGCGGGTGGGGCACTGAAGGCGTATGTAAATTTTTCATGAGTCTTACTAGGTAAGGATTGCCTATTAAACCATTTAATTAGAAGCGCTTATTGAATCAATGCTTCAGAGCTACAAGCCTTTGTGTTCTCCAAGATACTCAGAATTAAAGCCTTTTATCTGGAATGTCAGGCAGAAATACAAAAACAAGCAGTCATAGTATTGACTTTCCTTCTGATCAACCTGCCTATGCCATTTTAGAGGGAGGAAGATAAAGTGCCTTGTGCTACAGAACTCTTTTTGTCCATCTCCCCCTGGGCTGCACTGTGCGGTGAGTCAACCTTCCTGTCTCCCACTAGAGGCCCTGCGGCAGAGTGGGAAGAGCGTGCTTTGGAGTCACAGAGGCTGGCTTGCATCTTACCTTTCCAGTTAGTAGCTGAATGTCCCCAAGTAAATGGCTTCATGTCTCTGAGCCGTAGTGTCCTCACTTACATAATATAGTTCAGAAACCTTCTGCATACATTTGTTGTAAGACACAATCTCTGAATATTGCCCAGGGCTTGCAACTCACTAGAGCTGTTCGTCTGGGTTCCTTTCCCAGGCTGTGAACCCCAAAAGGCAGGCAGTGTCCTAGTCCTGAATTCCTTGTTCTAAGCATAGTGCTGGGTACATACACACACACACACACACACACACACTTAATAAATGTTGGTTGATTGGTTGAATGAACAAATAAATGAATTAAGGATGTTATACAACTCTTAGCATTTTATAATTAAAAAGAAAATCTTAATGAGAACAATACACACCAATTTGTTTTGAACAAAAGCAGAGGCTTTTCAGGTTCCTGACCTTCCCTCTCTGCCTAACACAATGGTGTACAGTAACTTTTTTTCAATTTTGCACTTTGTGCTCAGGGCACCTTCAACACCTAATGAAATATAACTCTGCCCATTTCATTTCTTTTTTAATTTTAGTATATTCTCTGGTAGAGTAGCTAATGGATAGTATAAGGTGAAGAAGAAAAGCACAACACATATATTGTGCAAGTATATCCCTGAATAACAAAGAAGTAACAGTTGACTGTATGTGTGTCTGTCTGTTTTCTGTGTAATTTTTATCATTATGGGGGTTTCTTCCCTAGCCTACTGATTAGGCCTAAAACAACACCTATGGAAATAATGTGATGTTCCCTGCTTTATTTTAAAAGTTTCCCAAACACTGTAGGGGCACCTGGGTGGTTCAGCTGGTTAATCATCAGACTCTTGATTTCAACTCAGGTCATGATCTCAGGGTAGTGAGATAGAACCCCACTTTGGGCATGGAGTCAGCTTGAGATTCTCTCCTTCCCTCTCCCTCTGCCTTTCCCCCACACATCTCTCTCCCTCTCTTTCCCCATCTCTAAAAAAAAAAAAAAAAGTTTCCCAAACACTGTGAGACAGGGCTCCCAAGCATATTTGAATAAAATCTAGCTTGGTTAAAAGCTCCTGTTCTTGGGCTATCCAAACCATTGGACGCAGAGGGTACAATACAAAGAGGGACCATGCATGCTAACCCTTGCAGAGAAAGACTTTTTTTTTAAGGTATCAGGCCATATTTCCATGGTTACAGCTAATTTATTATTTATTCTTCATGTACAGAGAAATTCAGTAACAGCACGGTCACTGAGTGGTGGTTGCTGTGTTTGCCACGCAGAGAATGAGGCTGAGTGGGAGGGATCACGACATTTGCTTGCAGTGGCCGGGTCTGCATTGCGGGCTCATTAGTGGATCCTTGCAACACTCACCGTTCTCTGCATCGCTGTATCTGGATGTGCAAGGGGACATCTGGTGCCAGTAGAAGGCTAGATTCTGATATCCTTCTCCTGCTCCCGCTAAAGGGAGCCGGGTGGAGTTGCTACCTGTATTTTTTTCCCCATAGTTCAGTTTGTCACCTCCATTAGCAACTAATTAGTCTGTTGGTGAAATGCAAATCATAGCTATGCATCATAGAGGACAGCCGAGTGGGTGGTGGGGGTGGGGGTTCCTTAGAAGTCCTCCCTCCCTTCCTTAGGCTTGGTGGGAGCAATTGAGGAGCATGGGCTCCAGTGGGTAAAAGCAGAGAGCTGAAAATCTGAGGTGTTTTTCTTACCTAAGAGGAGATGGCCGGTAGGTGAGGTGTCTTCCCATCTCTCCCTGTCACCTGGCATCCCAGGGGAGTGTTCCCACATGGCCTTATAAACAATCATGGAACACTACATCAAAAACTAATGATGTAATGTATGGTGATTAACATAACATAATAAAAAAATTAAAAAAAAAAAGGAAGTTCCATTTCTCAAGCAATTGAGACTCAGCTCTCTATAGGAAGACTGTTGAAGTATAGTCACTGAGCACTAGTAATTTTGGCAGAAAATTACTATGAATTGGATTTAAATCTGGATCGATTCTATGTCATAAAAAGGGAAAAGAATGCAATTTATTTGTTTGGCTTGGTTTTCTGTAGCTTAGTTGACCAGAACAATATGAAACTGAGGTTGTTCGTTTGTTTGCTTTGGTATTTAGTGAACAAAACTAGCCCTGTATGTAAGGACATTGTTGCTTTTTAAATTGTCTACTATTTTTCCAGCCATCAGCTTTCTCTGAGACCAAAAGCTTTACTCTCCTGTTTGGAAAGTGTATTTTTTTCCTAAAACTTCTTTTCTTTATCTAAGTCTTTTAAAAATGGTCTTCCCTATCCAGACAGGGAGGGATTACCCATTTTTCCAATCTAGTTTCCTTGGTATTCATTTTAACCACCTCAGAAATGTGGAAGTAAAACTGGTATTTCATTATCTCGATGTATCCTTCTTATGTATTATAACGCTGATTTTTATCTCTAGTCAGATGTTAGTTGTTAATCATTTATTTTTTAATTTAATTTTCTTCTGGTCCTCACCCTCTTTCCATTGGGATCAACATTTCCAGAAAGATAATGATAGTTGCTACAAATTACGGAGTATATACCTATGAAGTGTCTAAGTGCCTTGCAAACATTCTCCTTTTATCCTTACAACACCTGTGAAGCTCAGAGTTGTCACTATGTTCAGTTTACATGCTCAAAGAAGTTACGCACAGCTGGTGCATGGCGGACCTGGGATTCAAGGCCACATATACCTCATAATGGCCCTTTTCTACTGTACTTGACTGTAACATTTCAAGCATTTTAGATTATGTTTTAAATACTTTAGAAACCAAAACTTTTGGTCAAACAGAAAGCTTACCTGCAGGCATATAAACAATGATTAAGGCATTTATAGGAATAACTACTAGGTAGAAAACATGAAAGCCAGAACATTAAATCAAATGCACTAGCTTCATCTTTTTCCTTGAACTTACAAAACTGCCCTTTTACCTGTTAAAACCTATATTTTACATCTTATAAATCCTTCTTTTAGGGATGTTTAAATATATAATTATAAGAATATTAAATGCAGTGAAAAATGGAAGCAATGTACATGTGCTCCGTAGAGGACTATTACAAATTACGGCTTGCCAGTGCAATGGCATTCTCTGCAGCAATTGAGAACAAAAACCTATATATTTTGATCTGGAAGGGTAATAGTGAGCAGAGCAAGTTAAAGAGCAATATGTGTTATATTATTCTCTTTTTTGAATAAAAATAGAGATGTGATTATATGTACATATGGCTATGTCCATATAAGAAGTAGCAAAAACAAAATCCAGTGAGGAAATATCTCAAGTTATATTCACCAAAATGTCAATAATGATTATGATTGAGGTCTCAAATCAGTGATAATTTTACCCCTCAGTATAAATACTTAAAAAGGAAGTAGGGGGATTAATGGTGATTTTCTACAGCTTTTAGTTTTTAAAATTAATTTTTATTAATTTCAGCATCTGACCTTTACCTTAATAAAGGTATTTCTCTGTGCTTAAGCATGGACATTCCATATCTATGGGCCAGATATATATATATATATATATATATATAGTCTTTTTATTTATTTTTTTTTAAGATTTTATTTATTTATTTGACAGAGAGAGACATAGCGAGAGCAGGAACACAAGCAGGGGGAGTGGGAGAGGGAGAAGCAGGCTTCCCGCAGAGCAGGGAGCCCGATGCGGGGCTCGATCCCAGGACCCTGGGATCATGACCTGAGCCGAAGGCAGACGCTTAACGACTGAGCCACCCAGGCGCCCTATATAGTCTTTTTAGATAGTCCTCACTCTCACCAAAACCATAAGAAATCTCCAGGCAACAACAACAACAAAAAGATCATAAATTTCTTTAAAACTAGTGAAGATCTTTGGATACCAAGAAATCTAAAAGAACTAAAGTCCAGGGAAGCAAACCTTTTCTACACAAGAAAGGGACAGCTCATGTTTTTATACTTAGAAGAGTTGCTGAGGGTTGCAGCAAGGCTGGTAGAGAATCAAGCCTGCACCGTGTTTGCTTGGAGAAAGAAGAAACCAGCTACCTTTTAACAAGCCCAAGCATTGGCAGGCTGGATTTGAAACTGCTGGAGCCTCAAAAGCAGAGACAATTCTTTTTGCCAAGTAATGCTCTTACATAGGAATTCTGATGAGTCAGGAGAAGCTGGGGTGGGGCCAGAAAGTGGAAAATCTCCACAGCCTTCTGATCTGCATTCCCACAGTCTTGAAGTCTCATGGTCTCACAGTCTCACAGATATGTAGTTTTCATGGTCCTCTGGTCTTGTGATGTGCGGGTCCCTACTATAGGGAGAGAACTAATTCAATGTCAAACCAGTGGAAGCCAGAGATGAAGGGAGTCTAACCAAAATCATAACCAACTACTACCCAATTCAAATTCTGATAACATCAAAAGTATCAGTGCTTTCACAGTACACACATGGGGCTGACAAAAGATCTATTAAATTCCTGGTGTTCTAATTCCAAAGTTCTGCTAGAGGAATTAAAGCCACCTCCTTCCAAACCAATTTAGCCTTTGACCAAATCAAGTTGAACAGCTTCTTACCCCATTTCACCCTAGCTACCTAACATTAATAGAAGAAAGTGGTGTTCTTTGTGCTAAAAAAGGAACAAAGAAAATACACAGTCTTTAGATGCAATGTCCAATGTACAATAAAAAATAATAAAAAGATATGCAAGAAAACAGAACAATGCACAGTTAACAGGAACCATCTGTCATAAAATACAAACATATAGATAATGAAGATGTAGGAATGATCAAACAAAATTTTCAAATAGCTGTAATATATGTTAAAAAATCCTTAGAAAAGCATAGATATACTGAGATGAAGAATTTCGAGAAATAATTTGAAGCCTTTGGAAAAAGAACAAGTGGAAAACCGAGAACTGATGAATATGTTTGGAATAACAATATCTACCAGGGTGGGGGTGGGCAGGGGGGTTAACAGCAGACCAAACAAAAAAAAAGGACCATTGAAATTGTAAACAGGTCAATAGAAATCATCGAAATGGAAGCAAAGAGAAAAAGATTGAAAACATGAGAACAAAACCCCAATGGGATATCAAATAGGTTAATATTCATGTAACTGGAATAACAGAAAAAAAGAGAGAATGAAAGAGAAAAGAATATTTGAACAAATATGGGATAAAAATGACCAGATTTGATTTAAAAAGAATATAGCAACTCATTATTCAGGATAAATACAAGAAAACCACATCTAGATGCATCCTAGTTAAACTGCCAATGATATAGAGAAAAATCTTAAAAGGTAGGCCAAGGCAAAAAGACAAAACGTCCCCAATCCTTGCCTTTCCTTCCAGAATTGTTTCAGCTCTTCTAGTTCCTTCAGCTTTCTATATAAATTTTAGAGTTAGTTTATTGATAACTATAAAGAAAAAAGTCTGCTGTGATGGTTCTTGTTATGCCTCGTCTTAGGCAGACACTGTCCTTGGGTATCATGGGTGTGGCCTTCCCAGGGCACCTGTCTCCCTTTAAGCTGTAATTCTGAGCCCAGCATTGTCCAGCTACCAAGAGGAGACGTAACTTTTATTTCCTTCCCCAGCTACAAGTTTCTTTCTAGTGCCCTAAGGGTGTCCACACTGGCTGCTCCCCATCCAGCCTCATTTAAAGCTTTGGCTCAGCAGGGGACAGGGAGAGAAGGACCTGGGTGGGATGTCGT
This sequence comes from Neomonachus schauinslandi, assembly GCF_002201575.2. Lineage (NCBI taxonomy): Eukaryota > Metazoa > Chordata > Mammalia > Carnivora > Phocidae > Neomonachus > Neomonachus schauinslandi. Next base: position 38,507,127 of record NC_058416.1, on the reverse strand, counting down.
GCCGTTCTTGCTCACAAACAGCTCTTGCTCCCTATTCACAACTTCTTCCCCAGACTCCTTATCACCAATTTTCTCATTCTATTCCTTCCAAGTTCCTGACCCTTCAGCCAAACCATTAGTAACTGCCCAGGAATCACAGAGATATGTACTTCTTGCCCTCTCACTCCAGACAGAGTGAACAACCAGATGAATTGCTTAAGGTCCTGTCCATTGAGAAGATGTCTTTCACTAATGGCGATCAGGGCTACCCTGTGGGACTCTGGTACTATATTTATCCACTTTCAATTAGAACTGTCATGTTATGAAGACCCCTTTGGAAACCAGACTTGAGGTTTTGTTTGTTTGTTTGTTTTTTCCTCAGACAACTGGTCATTGGAAATACCCCAGGAGGCCATAGGTATGAATTTGAGAGGCAATGCAACATTTCTTGATGTTGAAGGAGTCCTGCTTTTGCAACTTACTCATATCTTGAGGACCTGCCCAAGCATCGTCTCTTATACACAATTTTTATATCATCTCCATCTGATGATAGATTGCTGTGGTTGCTGCTTCCCATCTGAGGGCTGTGTGGCTCAAACAATGCAGTCTGTGAAGGTATACTCAACCCATACAGTCACCTGATGGTCCACTGTTAAGTGTTCAGTCTCTACCAAGGCCCAGTAGAAAACCAGACCAAGAAGCTGTTTCTTAAGAGGAGAGTAGTTATCTGTATTAGACATAAATGTAAGTATATATAGATGTACATAAGTATATGAATAGATGGAGATGGAGAGATTCCAGGATCTTAGAGATGCACACTGTGATTTTTCCCTGTGCTGCTTGCCAGGGTCTCCATGCAGCACCCTTATTTGCTGCTGAGTATACCATCAGATAGGCTTAATCATAGAGCCAAAGTGATAGTGGAGCTTGTGCTACAGACGGAACTTGTTCCAGAGCCTTCTCTTACTCTGGTCTCTAAGAATTGGCAGTCTTACAGGCGGCTCTTTAAATGGTTGAAGTCTGCGCTCAAATGTGATGTAAGTTACCTACAAAATCTAAAAAGGCCTATCGAGCATCTTTTTTCTTGGCGGGTGATGGAAGGTGCCGCAATTTATCTTTCACCTGGAAGGAGATATCTCTACATGCTCCAAACCACTGAGCCCTCAGACGGTTCACTGAGGTGGCCCCCTACATTTTTGTATATTTGGCACCTTCTAACTCACATATGTCTTACTAAGGCATTTAAAATCCTTCCTACTTTCAGTTGGCTATATCTAATAAGCAAATGTCATCAATATAGTAGACCAATGCAATTATTTTACTGAATGTCAAAAAGATCAAGGTCTTTGCAGACCATACTCCTGCAGAGAGCAGGAGACCTAAGAGAGGTCTCTGAAGGTATACTTCTGGCTCGATCAGGAAGAGCTGCATATGAAGTGGCAAGGCCCATGTTTGTTCCAATGAAGATATTGCATCTGGGATAGCAGCTTCCCTTGAAATGACCACTTTATTAATCTTACAGTAATCCATGTTCATTCTCCAATATCTGCCTGATTTCTCCACAGGTCAAATCATTGAGTAGGATATGGATATTATAGGTTTCACCACTTTTGCTTCATTCAAATATTTGATGATAGCATTAATATCTGAAATTCCCCCTGTGATGCAGTATTGCTTTTGGTATCCTATCTTTGCAGGGAGGGAAAAGTTCCAGGGGCTTTCTCTTGGCCCTTTATATAATAATAGTCCAAATCCTATGAATCAGAGCCAATATAGGGATTCTGACCGTTGCCAAGTCTCTATCCTAATTATACATATAGGAGCTGGTCACATAACCACAAGGTGGGTCTAAGGACTAACTTGGCTCATTTTAAATTGGACTTGAGCTAATACTCCATCTATCACCTGACTACATTGGCATTTTGGGTCCCCAGGAATTAGCTTCCATTCAGAGCCAAAGTCCAGTAATTCTCCAAAGGTTTGGGTATTTCCACTTCACTAATGCACAATACCTCTAGTAAATGACCATAGGTCCCCGTGGAAATCCTTCAGTAAAGATTTATAGCATGTACCTGTGACAGTGGTCCTTCTTCATGGGGACCAGAATTTTCCTTCAATCAAGCGGCTCTGGGTCTATGAATTCACTCAAGTCTAGACCCTGGACTCGACAGGAGAGTAAACCAAATCATATTTCTAGCTCCCTGACCTAGAGTTTTTTCTGGTGCTAAGTCTATATTATTACCTTTAACAGAAAATGGAGTGAGGAGAGATGGACTAGGGAGAAGTAAAATGAACACTTCTTACGTATTCCATTACATCTAGGTATAAGATAGAGTGCCCAAGGAAGAGATACCCACTCCTGGAACCCAGCTCCAAACTCGTGACGTGTGGCCCGGCTGTCACTCATTGGAGGGCAGAGAAGTCACCGAGGTGCTGCGCTGATGGAACTTGCTGGTACTCCACCCTCTGTCGTGATGGGGTAAGCTGCCCTCAGAGGACTGACTGTTGGACTCACACAGAGCCTGCTGTTCACGGTCAGGGGGACTGCTGGCCACTGGGCATTGGGGGAGCCCTAGTGGGCGGGAGCCTAGAGAGAAGAATGCAGCAGAACCAGGGAGAGAGACCTTCACTTCCAGTGTCTCCCCTGTCCCTTCACCTGACAAAACTTAACATGGTGTCAGTTCACAAAAGAAAAATTTTTACAGTTCAGCTTTATTATCACAGAGCAGGAGAAGGAGGATGAATTAGGAGCCATGACAACACATTGGTAATTGGCACAGGAGGAAATAGAAAAATTCTCATTTTGTATATGAAATAGTGGATTGTGATAGTTTCTTCCTCTGTGCCTCAGAAAATTAGCCTTCTGTTATTTGAAAACCCTTTGATAACCTTAACTAGAGTAAATGGCTTAGAGGTATAAACTCTGGTTCACCCATTAAAAAACAAAAGCAAACAACAACAACAACAAAAAAACCAAGCAGACAAACCATCAAAACTAATGAAATTCATAATTTAATAATTATTTAGGTTCTAGTGTGTGTAAGGCAAAATTCTGGGTATAAAGCCTTAATATACCATTTCATGTTACTTACAAAAGGTGATCTTTCTTCTCTATGTAGATATTAGCCTCTCCTAAAACTGTGTTTAGTGATCCCTCCTTCTTGCCCTCTACCTTTCTCACCCACATGCAGTTTCACTTATCTTTGTTTTTATTTCATTATTTTATTTTAAAGACTTTATTTTTAAGTAAGCTCTACACTCAACGTGGGGCTTGAACTAACAGTCCCAAGATCAAGAGTCACATGCTTTTCCAACTGACCCAGCCAGGTACTCCATGTTTTTAGTTTTATTTTGTTGAGACTAGTTTGATAGAAGGAAAAAATTGATTTTTATTTTATTTTATCTGTTTTGCTAGTTTTGAGAAGATGGAGCCATATCTATGTTTAAAAAGTTGGCACACTATGGAGATGAACAGATAAGCATCCAGCTTTCATTGTCATTCCTACCAGTTATTTCTTCTTTTTAAAAAATTAATTTATTTATTTGAGAGAGAAAGAGAGTGAGAGTGAGCATGCGGAGGGGAGGGGCAAAGGGAGAGGGAGAGAGAGAATCTTAAGCAGATTCGTGCTGAGCACAAAGCCAGATGCAGGGCTCGACCTCATGACCTTGAAATCAGGGCCCTAAAATCATGACCTGAGCGGAAACCGTTAGTCAGAGCCTTAACTAACTGCACCACACAGGCCCCCCCACCCAACCAGTTATTTCAGTTACTTGAATGTCAGTTTGTTATTGCCTTTGTACAAATGAAAACTCTAAAGCACAGGCCAAATAATGTTCTCAGATTCATATCCCAAGACACAAAAACACTAGGATGCAGGTATCATAATGCCCCCCTTTCCTACTTATGAAAAATTCATTTTCATTATATGATTTTATTTATATACTTCAAACATTGTCTATATTTTTCAAGAATAAATAGTGCTACTCTTATCCTACTATAATCCAGATCATGAAACTAGCCCCTCCTGTGTATCTTAAATATCTGTTTTCCTTTTTGATGTTGCTGCAGATATTAAGAGATAGAGTAAGAGAAAAAGTTGGAGTGAATTTTTTCACTCTTTCCTTCACATTTCATTTTTATAACCTATAAAAATGGTTATCTAAATGTTCTTTGGAACTTCAATAAGTGGATTCAACAAGCCCCTACAGCTTTCCCCGTAATTCCTGGGTATATTTCTCTCGTACACTACTAGCCTTCTGTGCTTAGTATGACCCAACAGATAGACCAAACATGAAAATTTACATTCTTATCGTTACATTTCATTTATTATATATGAGGAACATAACCTGTATGTTATTTTATTTAAAATCTATGAATATATGTGTTCAATATAACAATTGGACCAACTGCTTTAAGCATGCTATTAAAAAAAATGTTGTTTGGTTTAATAACAACTCTGTGGAGTTGTTATAAGATTCTTAGAAATTTAAAGTGGAAGGAGAAATATACTTTGATTTTGTAGAAATGTTCTCCCAAATCAATAGTAGTAAATAATTAATCTCATTGGAAATATTCTTCCACCTCAAACTAGCTCACAATTGCATTATTCTTTTTGATCAAAATGCTTAAACAAGCTATAGGCAAACACTTTGTTGGCTTTAGGCTCTGAAACAGACTTCTGATCATTTGCCTTCAGGCCCATCTGATCTTTGTTCTACCAGGTTGAATTTTCTGTGTGCTTGTTATGAAAATGAGAGAATTGAAAACATCTCATGGTCTCGTATATTTTCACCCATGCTTCACGATATTCCTTTTTTTCTTCTCCTTCTCAAGGCTCAGCTTCTGTTGTGTTTCACTTGTTGGAAATGTGCTACCTCTCTGATAAACTGAAGCCTGTTCCTTTACTGTTTTGAGAAAGCAGTCAAGTCATAAAGAGATAAAGGATAAAATTGTGTACAAATAGATGCATTTCAAAGCCCAAATCATCCTCATAGGCTTAGTGTGAGAAAATCAAGTGATTTGCCTTGTGAATTAGCCTTATGGAATCTGTCTTTTCCTACCTAGAAGTGCATGTGTGTTTCAGTCAACTCCAGTGCTCCATCCATGAAGAGAGACTTCTACCACTTACAGAAGTTGCGAACAAGGGAGGGAAATTCTCAGAAACGCCTTGGGCCTGGGTGTCTCCATTGCCTATTTGTGTTCCATTTTCTGGCCTGATTCCCTAAAGCCTGAGCTGTGTTTTCACTGAGCCTTGGGATAGATCTGCTAAAAACCTCAGAATAGTATCTGTGTGTATGTGAAGGGGGAGGGGGATATCCAGTAGGAGGGAGAAGTAAACATGAGTTCACTGTTGTGTCAGCAGATAAACACTGAGCTGTCTGGTCTCACTTCATGGTAAAGGGATACCTATACAAGGTCATAAAACACTAAAAATCATCTCTTTTTGCAAAAGGCAGCTGGCCTATTTGTATACAAATATATTTTGTTGCAGCCTCATTTTGCTGGTCATGGTCTGAAAGCTTTGAGTGGTCAGTGGTAGAACGTTCATTTGCCTGACTTGGATCCTCCATTCTGGACCTGTAAATAGGTATTGTTGAGAACATGGAAAATTAGAAAATTAGACCTAAGTCATTTTCTTTTCTCATTAACATCCTCAAAAGAAGGCAGAGGAGGAAAGGAAGAAGAACTAAAAGGAACTGTCCATAAGCCAAATTTAATTATTCTAATTTTCACACGAAGGGGCTGAGTTAAATGCCCTCAAGAGGCAAGCAGGGGGCAAACATCACATAACCAGGGCAAGAATCAATACTGACGGACTGCCACTAATCTCCTAGGCCACGTGCATTAGGATAGGCTGCCTGAGTTACCTGGTGTCACATGACTGGCCAATAGTAAGGTCAGGGTTTTGCTCCAGCAGGTGCAAAACCTGTTGTTTACTTAAAAATGTTGGCGGCGGCGGCAGCTGCTTGTGCTTTCTCAAAGCAATTAAAGAGTGTGTTGTTTATGAGGTTGCCAGGTGCTGGCTTCCCCAGGTGCTATGACAGGTGGGGCAAAATTTCATGGAAACACCTGCCAGCCTCTGAGACAGACCTGTGCTAACTGGCTACTGTGTACCTAGCATTTAATCTTTTGTGGGTTTAGCTGACAGAGCAGGAAGCATAAGCTACCACACCTTCTCCCAGCACTGAAGAGAGATGATATGTAAGCACTTTCTTGCTTGCCACTGTAGACAAGCATATTTTAGAGATTAAGAAAATTTCAGAGCTTTCCATTTCTCAGCTGTGTTTGGAGAGCATAAGAAAACACCTCAAATAGAAAAAAAAATGTTGTCTAGAGATACAGCATGTTAATTATTAATTGTGGTTACCAAACTCACTTATGAAACCAATAAATGCTATCAAACAATTGAAAATACTATCAAACAGCTGAAAAGCTCCTCACTGTCTTTTCCTTTAGTTAACAATTTTCTTCTTACAATAGTTGACAAGGGAAAAGTACCTTAATACTCATACTAGAAATAAATAAATGAAAAGAATCACTACAGCTTTTGGATTTACTTAAAAAAAATTTTTTTTTTTTTTTGAAACATGTATATGACTTGGGCTCTTTAGGTTTCCTTTCACAAACAGTGGAAAGTTCCTTGGAGAAGAAATAGAAATCTAGAGATTTTTTAAAGGTTAGATCACAACTATTTTCTCTTTGGTAAAATAATCCCAGGTGAACTCAGGAGACACATATAGACTTCCTTTTAAAACACACTTGACAACTGTTAGCCATCTACAAGAAAAATTTCTTCCATCAGTTTTAGAGCTGTGGAAACTCCATCAATTCAATGAAGAAGTCTAAATGATGCTATCTTAGAACTGTATTCTTTGTATTTCTAAATTTCCACTGAAAAAATGCCTGATAGTCTGTCCGCAGACAAGCTCTACAGACACAGAGCTAACAGTTTGTGGTATTTGAAGTGTATCTTCAACCTACTTCTCATGCACCCCTTTTTCCTCATTTACTTTCCTCTATTCAAAGTTGCCTTCCAGAAAGAAGTTTAAAAACTTATTCATACTGGGGCGCCTGGGTGGCTTGGTTGGTTAAGCGGCTGCCTTCGGCTCAGGTCATGATCCTGGAGTCCCGGGATCGAGTCCCGCATCGGGCTCCCTGCTCAGCGGGGAGCCTGCTTCTCCCTCTGACCCTCCCCCCATGTTCTCTCTCTGTCCTTCTCTCTCTCAAATAAATAAAATCTTTAAAACAAAAAAACTTATTCATACTAAAACGTCAATGACTGATATAGAGTACTCCGTTAACCTGTTTCTAGAACATTTACATTTTAGGAGAAAATAATAAATATTATGTCAACAACAATAACAACACAAAACTACCTAATTCCACAATGTTAAGGATCAGCAAAGAGAAATAACATTAGGGAAGCAAAGACATTTCTGGTTTGCGTGCACGTACTTCCATGTGCTGGCCCTTCCGTGTGTTTCCTTAGGGGCAGCTGAATGTTGGATAGAGCAGTGACTTGGTTTTTGTTTGTTTTTACATCTTTTTTCATCTGAGTATAGTTGACATACAATGTTACATTGGTGTCGGGTTACAACATAGTGATTTGACATCTCTAAGTTTTGCTCTGCTCACCACAGGTGTGGCCACCATCTGTCACCACACAACGCAGCACAATAGAACTGGCTACCTTCCCTATGCTGGGCCTTTTCTCCCCGTGACTTACTCATTTCGTAATTGGAAGCCTGGACCCCCTACTCCCCTTCACCCATTTTGCCCATCCCTTCCCCTCCCCCCTCTGACAACTGAGTTGGTTCTCTGTATTCATAGGTCTGATTCTGCTCTTTGTTTGTTTATTCATTTGTTCTGTGTTTTAGATTCTAGTGATTTGAATCCTAGTCCTGCCACTTGCCTAGCACGTCAAGCATCGTAAGCCTCTGTTCTGTTATGGGTATAAAGGGAAACAACAATACCAGCACCTTAAACAGAGGCTCCTGAAGGGATTCCAATGAAATGACAGTGTATGAAACCACCAAAGACAGGACCGGACACAGGTAGAATGAGAGAAATTGCAGTTTTCTTCCTTTGCTTAAATTCAAATCTGGTTGAAGTTTCTTCAGTAGATAAACTTCATTCTAAGAGCACCCTTGCTGGTTCGTGTTCACTGAGGTGGAAACTGGCCACATCTTGGCATTTATGGTTATAGCAGACCACTCAGCACAGGATTTATTACCTTCTGTGGGAAAGACTGCTGTGTGAAATGTGAGTCTTTGATGATCTCCTCCCCGTCTTTCAAGGAAATAGTTCATAACCAACTGATTTAATGCTTGTGAAACTCAAAGTTAGTTTTATTAAGTATATCAAGCTTCATGTGACCTTCAATTTCCCATTTCATCTGGCAAAAACCTTCATTAATGTTCACCATTGTGATTAAGGTAACATTTAAAAACTGTCACAGAATAATCTAGAGGTTATTATACCCGAGAAAAAATATGCCACCATTTCCAAGTTTCTGCTAAGAGTCTACATTGCCTCCATAAAATATTCTTTTAAACCATGTTGAAAAGCCGATTTTTTTAAATCAGGAAAAGCACCAGGTGGCAAATACACATTTTATATAACATAGAACTGACCTTTTGCTGAACACATGAAAAGAAGGATAGAAGGATGTGGAGTAGAAGCAGATAGAATTCACACAGGAAAATAAAATCCTTTCTCATGACGGTCCAAAGATATACTCCATCACGGATACTATAATAAGTTAATGTTATCAAACAGAGATATGGGACAGTTGATCTTAAAGGAAAAGCAGAGTGGTGTTTTTATAGGAAACAACAGAAAAGAGTAAAAGTCAATTTCTAAGTAGGGAGTCAGGAGGAAAAAGAATAATGAACTGGATGGTGAACAGAAAGATTGTAAAGAAGATATAGAACACACATATCCAAGAAAAAATATGAAAAGGCACACTTGGAGGTTATATTTACAAGTATCAGAAATAAAGGGGAGCTCAGTCCCGTAGGTTTGGCATGTGTTTGTCTTCAATGTTCATATTGCAGTTTTTTGTTTTTGTTTTTTTTTTAAGATTTTATTTATTTAATCATGAGAGAGAGAGAGAGAGGCAGAGCGAGAAGCAGGCTCCCAAGGAGCAGGGAGCCTGATGCGGGACTCGATCCCAGGACCCTGAGATCATGACCTGAGCCGAAGGCAGACGCTTAACCATCTGAGCCACCCAGGCGCCCGTTCATATTGCAGTTTTAAGTGGATTTATTTCTGTTGTTTTACTGGCAGCAACTGCAGGTGAAGAAGGAGACTGGGTGTGGACTGGACACTACTCTACACTTGATGGGAGTAGAATGTTCGAAGCAGTAATGATAAGAATAAAAGGACAGACTTGATCCAAATTAGCTTTGACTTCTTACAATTCCAGGTATGTGCTTCGGGTGAGTTACTTCCCCTGTTTATCAGTTTGTCTTTGGTGAAATGAGATGAAATTTTATACCTCATGAGGTTACCAAAAAGATTACATAGATAATGCAAGGAAAGTATTCTAAAATAGAGCCTGGCTCTCAGTAAATAAACACTAATTGCTAACTATTGTTCTTGGTTATGAGGATTAGATTTTAACTCACTTATTTTCTTTTAATAGGTAATTTTCTTAGGAGAAATAATATCTACAAAAGAGTTCTTTTCTTGCTTGCTTGCTTTCTGACCTCCAGAAAGTAAGTTCTATCTCCTTTTTAGGTAAAAATTTGGAAACTTCTCCCGGTGATGGGTATAAGGAGGGCACGTACTGCATGGAGCACTCACTGGGTGTTATACAAAAATAATGAACCGTGGATCACTACCTCAAAAACTAATGATGTATTGTATGGTAACTAACATAACATAATAAAATAAAATTTAAAAAATATAGAAACTTCTTATTGCAAATGTGGGGTAATCTCAAAATTGTCTTCTCCTAATGCAGTCATCAATGAAGATGAAATCTGAATTTATATTAGGATGTCAATGTCTTAATATTTATGGACTCTCCACGTCAGATGGTCAATGAGAAAAGGAAAGGAATGCTGAGAAAAGTGATTTTTATAGTCAAAAGAATGATAATGCTTAAGGACTTGTGGACATGAGTGAAATGGAACAGCCAATTAGAATAGACATATTACCTCATCATAAAGAAGTTACTATCCAAGTTAGCTTAAAGAGTTTTGATTTACAGAAAAAATAAAGAAATAAAATGATACCAAAATATACACAGAGGGTGATTTTTTCCTATGGTTATCAAAGAACTTTGTGTTGAAATAGGATTGTGACCTTGCTAGAGGCCCTGTTATATTTTATTTGTAATCTGTAGAAGAAAACTAGACCCAGAGTTCTGAGTGTTTTTCTGACCATCAGAAGAGCCCATGTAATTTGTCTGTTGATATACAAGCCTGGTGAGTTCATTTTCAATTTAAGTGAAAATACTCCACTTTTGGTCACAAATATATTCTATGGGAAGAATTGTAAATACAACGTTTTGCATGCCTCATGAAGGTTGAGTGTTCTGTTCCTGGGAGATGAGATATTTAATGCCCCAGGAAAAACAAACACCAAACTAACTTGTAATTCCCATTGAATATCTCCTGAAGATTACTGCTCCATTTTCAGTACCATAGCAAAGACATAGCCAGAGACAGAGCCTTCATAAATGTAAATAGAACATTTTCCCCCTCACGACTTGTCTCCCACCATGCACTTGGTTTACTTGGAGTCTATGGTCACTGAATATAAATATTCTGTCATCATAACTTTGGAATGTCAAAGTATGGACAAATAATAGTCTTTCCCAAGTTCATAAAATATTTTTGTGACCTATAGTTTATTTTAATTTTAACAACCCTGGATCAAAATTTTAAGGTTATAATTTGTATGTCCAAAATGTGAATATTACATTCTTGTAAAACTTTAAATGTTAAGCAATCACTCAAGAGCATAACCAACTATCCAATGAAATCTTTGTCCTTTTCCCAGGCAAATCCAAAATATGGAATCAGTGCCTTTTTGAGATTTATTAACCAACGACAAAGGAAATAAACCTTTTTCAGATAGCAGTTCCCTCTTTGAGTCTCTTTGAATGAGGTGTTCATTGGGTGATATTCATGAGTATACTATGATAAATATACATAACAAAGAAAACCACCAGGCTTTTAATAGGCCACTATAATGGTACTCCCAGAATTTCTTTTCCTAAGAATTCAGGCCCCTGGGTTGTTGAACCATCATTTCATCCAGCACTGTATTTACTGCTCACAGATTCTTGAGTATTCTGTGCCTTGGTTAGTCTACTGTAATAAATTTGAACAGAGAGGGGATTCTTCACCTTAACTTTAGTGTTTCAATTTGGAACTTTGAATCCTTGTTTTCCTGCTAACTCTCACTTTCTCCTCTCACTTTCTCCCCGTATCTTTGCTCCTCATATGTTTCTTCCTCTCACTTATATGATTAAAGTATACTGAGTATCTAAGCATTTTAGGAGAGAGGAACAATGCCATTTTGTTCTTTTTTGTAAAAGAATCAAATAATACACAAATAGACAAAGTCTAACATATATTATTTTTTTCTTCATTTCTCCTCCTCCAAACTGAAGCTGTTCTCCTCAGAGGTAACCATGATTAAAAATTTAGTATGTAAACTTTCATGTATATCTACATGTATATCTACATATACTCATACTCAAACATGCTCATTTCATTCATGTGGTTGTATGATTTGATTTTTTGGGGGGGATCTTTCTGAGTCTGTGTACATAATTCTACTTAATTCATTTTAATAGCTCTATAGTATTGCAAAGTATGAATGTTCATTTCTTAGCAATATTTAAAATAAAAGATATAAATATTACTGCTCATGAAACCACTGTCCAGTTTAAGAAGTCACATATTACCAACATTATGGAAGTTCCCCATGTGATTCTATCATACCCCTCCCCTCCTCCAATAACTCCAAACCTGAATTTGGACTTTACTATTCCTTTGCATTTCTTTGTACTTTCTTTATACTTTTTATTACATATTTATGTATGCCTTACTGTATTTTTTCTGCATGTTTCTAAACTTTATGTAAATAGTATCAAAATATATTTATTTCCTTAGCAAAATGTTTATGATAGTCATCAGTATTGAGATAGAAATTTCTACTTCATTAATTTTTAATTTTTATTGATATAAAATAGTTTATTGTATAAACATAACACAATGTATTTATTCACTCTCCCAGTAATGGACATTTGTGTGTTTTCAATTATTCACAACTAAAAACACATGTTGAGAACTTCTGGTTTCTGATCTAACATGTAAAGAGCTTGGAAGTCATTGTTCCCATCCTCACAAAAGCTGAACATATTGAAGATCAAAAACGCTTCTTAGATTAATCAGAGAATTGGGGACATAAGACAAACTGCTGGCGCCAAAACTAAAGAGACAGTTAGGTGTATACAAAGTATCACAGCTTACTGGAGCAGAAGCCCAGGGGTAGGAACATTCTAAAAAATAAGTAGAAAAACCTAAACTGTAATTGACAATTTGCTGGAGGCTCAGGATAGATAAATTTGAGAGTTAAAGACTCCTGGGGCCCAGGCTCAGAGAGCCCCATACTATGGTGAGATTTAACATTTAGAAGCCCTACCAAGTTCTCACAGTAAAGATCACAAATAATTCCCTTGTGTTTATGACAGGGAGAAGGGGAAAATAACCATACTGAAATATGTCCAAAGCACTCTATTCTTTTTTTTTTTTAAAGATTTTATTTATTTGACAGCGAGAGAAGGAACACAAGCAGGGGGAGCGGGAGAGGGAGAAGCAGGCTTCCCGCCGAGCAGGGAGCCCGATGTGGGGCTCGATCCCAGGACCCTGGGATCATGACCTGAGCCGAAGGCAGACGCTTAACGACTGAGCCACCAGGCGCCCCGCACTCTATTCTTAAAAAAATATATATTTATTTGAGAGAGGACATGCGCATGGTGGGGGGCGGGGCTGGGAGGGAAAGGCAGAGGAAGAGGAAGAAGCAGACTCCCTGCTGAACAGGGAGCCCGATGCTGGGCTAGATCCCAGGACCCTGAGATCGTGACCTGAGTCAAAGGCAGATGCTTTACCAACTGAGCCATTCAGGCGCCCAAGCATTCTGTCCTTCTTAATAAAGCATGTCATCAAGGGAAATTATTTACCAGAGTGTATCTAACTGATGTTTTATCAGAGCCTAACTGACCTGAGGCAAGGGAAATATCCAGCTCCAGTCCCTGCTAGCCTTCCTGATTCATACAAGGGGGGAAAACTTGAGAAACACTGGTAAAGGTCATAGACCAGAGGCACAGATTTAGTAAAAGCCTGAGACCTAATTATAAGACTATAGAATGCTTCCCCTCCCCCTACATACACTACATCAGTACCATTCTTGTGTAATAACAGGAAAATATAACAAAATTATTGCAAGTCTTAGACTTTATTTAAGAAGTGGTCTTCAGGAAACTCCAAAGACGGCAACAAAAATAAGGACACCAGAGGAAATTCTAGCCTCTGACATCCACAGCTATAACAAACAGTAAACAGACTAACTCCTAGGCAGGCAAATATAAAACCTCGCTTTGACAACTATTTAACTGAGTTCCTGTTACTAGGTACATCATATCTCGCTTTCAACAAAAACTTCAAGGCATACCACAAGGCAAAAAATAGTTGGAAGAGAGAAAGCAAGCACTGGAACCAGCTATGGCAGAGATACTGGAATTAACAGAACAGGAATTTAAAACAACTATCAATAATAGGATGAAGGCTGTAATGGGAAAGTGGACAACATGTAAGAACAGACGAGTAATGTAAGCAGAGAAATGGGAACTCAATGAATTAAAAGGAAATGCTGGAGAAAAAACCCCACCATAACAGAAATAAATAATGGACTTTAATGGGTTCACTAATAGACTTAATATGGCCAAGGAAAAATTCTCTGAGCTTGAAGAAATGTCAATATCCAGGAATTGTGGGATAATTACAAAAGATGTAATACACATAGTTGGAGCACCAGGAGAAGAAAGAGAGAAAGGAAGAGAAATATTTGAAGCAACAATGTCTGAACATTTTCAAAAACTAATGATTGATGACAAACCACATTTGCAGGAAGCTCAAAGAACAACAAGCAGGGTAAATGTCAAAACAAAACAAAACTAAACAAAAAACCCACACGTAGGCATATCATATTCAGATTTCAGAAAAGCAAAGACAACGAGAAAGTCTTGAAACTAAGGAGGAGAGACACGTGACATAGAGTGAGCAGGGATAAGAATTACATCACTCTTCTCTTGAGAAACCATGCTAGCAAAAAGGGAATGGAGTAAAACATTTAAGGTGTTGAAAGAAAAAAAACCACCAGCCTAGAATTTACTCTTCAAAAAAGGACTTTCTTGGACAAACATAAATTGAGGAAATTTATTGCTGGTAGACCTGCCTTGCAAGAAACATTTAAAGAAATTCTTCGGAAAGAAGGAAAATGATTTAGATAGGAAATTTAAATCCATATAAAGAAAGGAAAAGTATTAGAGAAGAAATAAAAATAAAATCAATTTTTCTTACTATTAATTGATCTGGCAGATAATAGTTTGTTTAAAATAATAATAGCAATAATGTATAGCTTATGGATCAGTACAATTATTGACAGCAATACTATAAGGGATGGGAGAGGGGTATTAGGAATATTTTGTTGTAAGGTACTCATACTACCTGTGAAATGGTACAGAGTGACTTGAAAGAGAATGCAAATGTATTTACAAATTGAAGGATAAGAAAGGAAAACTACATGTTCTCTCATGAATGCACATGCCAAATTCCTCAGCAAAATATTAGCAAATCAAATCCAACAATGTCAAATTTGTCAAAAATAATTGACAAAATTCAACATTCATTCATGATGAAAATTCTTAGCAAACTAGGAAGAGAACTTCCTCAACTTGATAAAGAACATTTCCCCAAAGCCCCAAACTTTACCTGCTTCTGGATGATAGGGTCCATGGTAAAACAAGTAAAATTTGGGGTGATTACAGTTTCAAACTTCTTTTGGCATAAAAATGTTCCAAGGTCGGGCGCCTGGGTGGCTCAGTCATTAAGCGTCTGCCTTCGGCTCAGGTCATGATCCCAGGGTCCTGGGATCGAGTCCCACATCGGGCTCCCTGCTCTGTGCGAAGCCTGCTTCTCCCTCTCCCCCTCCCGCTGCTTGTGTTCCTGCTCTCGCTCTCTGTCTCTGTCAAATAAATAAATAAAATCTTTAAAAAAAAATGTTCCAAGGTCAAAGATGATGTTATACTCTTTATATATATATATGTGTGTGTGTGTGTATATATATATATATATATATGTATATGTATATCCTATACATATATTATTCTATTGCAACAATAATGTATGATGCATGCTGAATCTTGGATTCTGTCTCTAGTAGGACACTGGGACCAGAAGAAACAATATTTCAAAAAGAAGAGAAGGGGCTGCTGGATATAAACTGCATGTCTTGCCAACCAAGGAAGGGAAACATGTCTTGATTGATTATTCAAGTAAACTGTCGACAAGCATGTGACCGGCTTGAGCTGGCAATAATAAACATCAATAGATCCTTCATGTATAAAAGCAGCTATCGTGGACCAAATATGGTTTTTGCTATTTGTTGCCTCTCTCAGAATAACCAAGTGCTAGAAGGCAAGTGATTATTGTGAGTGGAAATATATTCTATTCACAATCAAATGAATGAGGTGGGCCCAAAGCCAAAGAATACTCTTGATTGGACTTTTATTTTATTGCCCTAAATTTAGCTAGCTAAATTTTGTTCAAGTTTTGAAATGGAGGCTTTGGCATTTATCATAAAATCTCGTTTTCATTGCAGAGATATCATAAGGCTCTATAATTACCCACACAGAAGGTCTTTTTTTTTTGATACAATATATATAGCATATAGTGAAGTCCCAAATTATATTATTGTTAACAGGTTGCCCTGGAGGAATCCAGACATAAAGATTTAGAATCTTGATGAGAGAAAGTGGGAACAAGCTATCATTTACAAGTTTCCAGTGGTTCTTCTCTTCTCTAGAAATAGAGCCTTCAACTCACATTTGGGGAAGACTTGTCTTTTGCGTTAAGGAAACTCCAGGAATTAACCCCTCAGTTCCACAAATATAAAACATACATCTACATGTTGTGAGACAGAATGCCATTTCCTGCGCAACCTTAATACGGTTGTAAACCATTTATTTTGGTAATATAATATTTATATATCTCTGAAGCTGAGCTGGGTATAAAATGTTTTCGGTGTTTATTAAATGAGACCACATTTTCCCTGAACTCTCACGTTTCTTTTGTTGTTGTTGTTGTTTCTAAAGAGATTTTTTAAACGTTTATTTTGAAATAATTCTAGACTTAGAGAAAAGTTGCAAAATAATGAGAGCCAGGCTTCTCACTGTGGTAGAAAGAAGTTGCAGATAAGAAAAAGGGGAATCTTGGAATGAACGTCATGGTGCTAGATTGTAATGAAAGGTATCTGCAGTATACAGAATGACAGATAGAGTTTCAATATACTCTTCAACCTGTTTTCCCTAATATTAATATCTTGCATAACCAAAGCACAATTATCAAAGCTAAGAAATGAACATGGGTACAATACTGCTAACTAAAGATTTAATTTGGATGTACAAGT
Source organism: Neomonachus schauinslandi (assembly GCF_002201575.2). Lineage (NCBI taxonomy): Eukaryota > Metazoa > Chordata > Mammalia > Carnivora > Phocidae > Neomonachus > Neomonachus schauinslandi. The sequence continues at coordinate 38,490,440 of NC_058416.1, read as the reverse complement.
TTCTTCACTAGCATCTTTTTTCTTTCCTGGTATCCATTCCAGGATCCCATCTTGCATTTAGTTAGGACTAGCGTTAGGACTGCTTAGTTTTCTCTAAACTGTGAGAGTTTCTCAGTCTTTCCTGATACCTTTGAAGAATATTGATCAGTTTTGTAATAGAATTTACCTCAATTTGAGTTTGCCTGATATTTTGTAATGATTAATTTGAGGTTATGAATTTTTGGCAAGAATATCTTAAAAGTGATGTGACTTTCTTGGTGGCTCATCACACCCAGGGCATATAAATTTGATATGTCTTTTCAATGGTAATGTCAACCTTTGTCATTAGATCAAGGGTTCAACAGGTTTCACACTTCCCAGTTTGCCACTGTACAAAGATCTATTAGTTTCGACCTTTGCCCCATTGGTGGATCTTGCCTATAATGATTAGGACTGTGGCATTCTAATGGTGATGTTCTCTTATTCCTTCAGCATTTATTAATTAGAATTCTGTAAGGAAGAATTCTCTCCCATAAATACAGAATTTATTCACTAATTTACATATGTCAGTATGGACTTATAGGTATTTATCTTATGCTATATGTTATAATTCAATATTATATTTATTATTTGCTCAAATCACTCCAGCTTTGGCCTCTGGGCTCTTTAAGGTTGGCTCCTGTGCCTGTTCAAAATGCCCCATTCTACTTGAGAAATACTTTACTTTCTGGCACTAAAAGATGCCCCAGATGCATCTTATTTCCCCTGCCCCAGCCCTAGAATCAACCATTTCTGCAAGGAGCCCCTGGTTCCTTTTACTGGGGAACAATATTTACAAACCAAAATCTGGGCTCCTAGGTGTGCTCATTCCTACTGATGTGTCATTACTTCTAGACCTGTAATCAAACAGAGGTTGGAATATGTGCATGTATACTAACCCATGTATATGAACACATCTATATTTATTTCCACATTTATCTGTAAATATTTTTTTTAAAATCACAGATATCTTTCATTCCAATCTAGTACCATGATGTTCATTCCAAGCTTTCCCTTTTTCTTATTTGCAACTTCTTTCTACCACAGTGAGAAAACTGGCTCTCATTAAATAAAATATATTTACTTGCTTGTTTAACTCTACTATATACATAGAGTATTTTCAGAATTTCTAACCCATATTCTGATGAAAAACACATCTGCTAACTAAAGTAAATAGTTGTCTACAGATTTTTTTGTCTTCAGCCTTTATGTATCTGGTCAAATATTGTTTTCTTTCATTAGTAGGTAGTTCTCTTCACCATCCTTAGATGCTGTCTTATTATTATTAACTATTAACTCAATTTTTAAATAGATATAGATCTATTCAGATTATCTATTTCTTCTTGTATAAGTTTTGGCAGCTGTGTCTTTCAAGGAATTGGTTGATTTCATCTAGGTGATCAGATTTGTGGGTGTAGAGTTGCTCATAGTATCCCTTCATTATTTTTTTGCTTTTCATGGGAACAGCAATGATGGCCCTTCTTTCATTTCTGATGTTAGTAATTTGTCTCTCTTTTCTCTTAGTCTCTCTAGAGAGCTTAGTAATTAATTAGATTATTTTAGATTTTTCTTCTCTTCTAATATGTACATTCAATGCTACACATTTTCCTCTAAGCACTGTTTTCACTGCATCTCACAAATTTTGAAAAGTTGTGTTTTCATTAACTATACTTGCTGTGGTGGGCATTTCATAATATATATAATTGTCAAATCACTGTGTTGTGCACCTGAAACTAATATAATATTGTATGTTAACTATACTTCAATTAAAAATGAAAAAAAATTTTAAGTTCTCTTGAGGTACCTTCTTTGACCCATGTGTTATTTAGAAGTATGTTTTTTAATCTCCACATATTTTGGGAATTTTTTTAGTTATTTTTCCATTATTGATTTCTAATTTAATTCCATTGTGGTCTGAGAGCGGGCGTTGTATGATTTCTATCTTTTAAATGTGCTAAGGTATGTTTTATGGCCCAGAATGTGGTCTGCATTGGTGAATATTCCATGTGAGCTTGAGAAAAATGCATATTCTGCTGTTGCATGAAGTAGTCTACAGATGCCACATACTTCCAGTTGATTGACGGCGTTGGTGAAATCAACTATGCCCTTACTGATTTTCTGCCTGCTGGATCTGTTTCTGAAAGAAGGTTGTTGAAGTCTCCAATGATGAGACTATTTCATATATTTATCCTTGCAGTTCTTTTTTTTTCAGTTTATTTTTTATTTAAATTCAATTAGCCAACATACAGTACATCATTAGTTTCAGATGTAGTGTTCAGTGATTCATCAGTTGCGTATAACGCCCAGTGTTCATCACATCACATGCCCTCCCCAATGCCCTTCACCAGTTACCCCATCCCCCCACCTACCTCCTCTTCTGCAGCCCTCAGTTTGGTTCCCAGAGTCAAGAGTCTCTCATGGTTTGTCTCCCTCTCTGATTTTTTCCCATTCAGTTTTCCCTCCCTTCCCCTATGATCCTCTGCATTATTTTCTTATATTTCTTATATTCCACATATGATGTATGATAATTGTCTTTCTCTGATTGACTTATTTCACTTAGCATAATACCCTCCAGTTACATCCATATGGATGCAAATGGTAGGTATTCATCCTGATGGCTGAGTAATATTCCATTGTATATATAAACCACATCTTCTTTATCCAGTCATCTGTTGAAGGACATCTTGGCTCTTTCCACAGTTTGGCTATTGTGGACATTGCTGCTATGAAAATTGGGGTGTATGTGCCCCTTCGTATCTTTGGGGTAAATACCCAGTAGTGTAATTGCTGGGTCATAGGGTAGCTCTATTTTTAACTTCTTGAGGAACTTCCATACTGTTTTCCAGAGTGGCTATACCAGCTTGCATTCCCACCAACAATGTAGGAGGGTTTCCCTTTCTCCACATCCTCATCACCAACAACATTTGTTGTTTCCTGTCTTGTTAATTTTAGCCATTCTGACTGGTATGAGGTGGTATATCACTGTGGTTTTGATTTGTATTTCCCTGATGACAAGTGATGTGGGACATTTTTTCATGTGTCTGTTGGCCATTTGTATGTCTTCTTTGGAGAAATGTCTGTTCAGGTCTTCTGTCCATTTCTTGACTGGATTCTTTGTTTTTTGGGTGTTGAGTTTGGTAAGTTCTTTATAGATCTTGGATTCTAGCCCTTTATCTGATATGTCATTTGCAAATATCTTCTCCCATTCCATAGGTTGCCTTTTAGTTTTGTTGACTTTTTCCTTCGCTGGGCAGAAGCTTTTGATCTTGATGAAGTCCCAATAGTTCATTTTTGCTTTTCTTTCCCTTGCCTTTGGAAATGTGTCTTGCAAGAAGTTGCTGTGGTTGAGGTTGAAGAGATTGCTGCCTGTGTTCTCATCTAGGATTTTGATGGATTCCTGAATCACACTTAGGTCTTTCATCCATTTTGAGTTTATCTTTGTGTATGGTGTAAGAGAATGGTCCAGTTTCATTCTTCTGCATGTGGCTGTCCAATTTTCCCAGCACCATTTTTTGAAGAGACTTTCTTTTTTCCATTGGATATTCTTTCCTGCTTTGTCAAAGATTAGTTGACCATAGAGTTGAGGGTCCATTTCTGGGCTCTCTCTTCTGTTCCATTGATCTATGTGTCTGTTTTTGTGCCAGTACCGTACTGTCTTGGTGATCACAGCTTTGTAATATAGCTTGAAGTCAGGCGTTGTGATGCCTCCAGCTTTGCTTTTCTTTTTCAACATTCCTCTGGCTATTCGGGGTCTTTTCTGGTTCCATACAAATCTTAGGATTATTTTTTTCCAGCTCTGTAAAAAATGTCGATGGTATTTTGTTAGGGATTGCATCTCCTTGTAATTCTATCACTTTTTGCCTCATGTAGTTCCATAGTCTGTTGTTAGGGGCATATACATTAAGAATTGTTATGTCTCCTTAGAGAATTGACCTTGTATCATCAGAGAAGGTACTTATTTTTCTCTGATTACTTTCCTCACTTTGAAGTCTGCTTTGTCTGAAATTAATATGCTACTATTGCCTTTTATTGCTATTTTTATTGTATCTTTTTATTATTGTTATCATGGTATATTTTCTCCATCTATTTACCTTTAATCTCTATGTGTCTTAATATTTCAAGCAGGTTTCTTATAAACAAGATATAGTTGGTTCGTGTTTTTTGATCTACTCTGGTAATCTTTTAATCTGTATATTTAGACCACTGACATTCAACATGATTACTGATATAGCCAGATTAATGTCTACCATATTCTTTGCTATATGCAATTTTTTTTCTTGTTCTTTGTTCCTATTTTTATCTTTCACTCTTTTTCTGCCTTTTGTGGTTTTAATTGAGCATTTTATAATTCCATTTTCTCTTTCCTTTCTTAGCATATCAGTCCTTTTCTTCTTCTTCCCTTCTTTCAGTGGTTGCTCTAGAGTTTATAACTAATCCAAGTCCACTTTCAAATAACACTATACCACTTGACAGGTAGTGTGAGTACTTTATAATAACAAATATCCTACTTCCTCCTATCGCTTGTAGTATTGCTGTCATTTATTTAATTTATATAAGCACACATAAGCATACATATACATAATATGTAAATGGATATAATTGAATACACTGTTGCTATTATTTTGAATAAACTGTTATGTGTTAGGTCAGTTAAGAATAAGAAAAAATAAAAACTTTTTATTTTTCCTTCATTTATTCCTTCCTCAATGTTCTTTCTTTCTTTATGCAGATCCAAGTTTCTGACCTATATTATTTTCCTTCTTTCTAAAGAACTTATTGCAGAGCAAGTTTACTGGCAACAAAGTCCCTCAATTTTTGTTTGTCTAAGAAAAATCTGTATTTCTTCTTCACTCTTTCACTTTTGAAGGATAATTTTGCAGGGTACAGAATTTAGGTTGGAGGAGTTTTAAAACTAATTTTGTCTACTCTTTGCTTTTTTGCATGGTTTCTGAGAGGTCAGATTTAATTATCTTTGTTCCTATATAGGTTAAAGTTCTTCCCCCCACCCCACTTCTTTCAGAGTTGTGTTTTTTCCCCCTTTAATTTTCAGTAATTTGAAAATGGTATGCCTGGGTGTATTTTTTATTTTTATTTTTTGACATTTATCCTGTTTAGTGTTCTCTGAGCTTCTTGGATCTGAAGCTTGGTGTGTGACTAATTTGGGGGAAATTCTTGGTCATTATTGTTTCAGATATTCCTTTTCTCTTTCTTCTTTGTTATTCCTGTTATGTGTATATTACACCTTCTGTAGTTTTTCCATAGTCTTTAAATATCCTGTTTTTTTTTTACTCATTGTTTTCTTTGCTTTTCTGTTTTAGAAAATTCTAGTGTATAGAGTCTTTTCATTTCTAGGTTGTGTCCAGTCTACTACTGTGTCTAGTCTACTATTAAGCCTATCAAATGTATTCTTTTTTTTTTTTTAAAGATTTTTATCTATTTATTTGACAGAAAGAGACACAGCAAGAGAAGGAACACAAGCAGGGGGAGTGGAAGAGGGAGAAGCAGGCTTCCCGCGGATCAGGGATCCGAATGCGGGACTCGATCATAAGACTCTGGGATCATGACCTCAGCTGAAGGCAGACGCTTAATGGACTGAGCCACCCAGGCGCCTCCAAATGCATTCTTTATTTCTGTTACAACTTTTTTATCTTCATCATAGCTTTTTGTTTTTTTCTTAAGGATTTCTATCTGCTTACATTGTTCATGTGTTCTTGCATACTGTCTACTTTATCCAGTAGAATTCTTAGCATATTAATCACAGTTTAAAAAATTCCCAGTCTGATAATTCCAACACCCCTGCTATGTCTGATTCTGATGCTGCTCTGTCTCTCCAAATTGTGCTTTTGGCCTTTTGGAATGTCTTCTAATTTTTTCTTGATAGATAGACATGACTTGCTGTAAATTGGCTTTAGTAATGAGGTGGTGAGCTACTGGGGAGGGGCATATCGTATGGTCCTATGATTGGGTTTCAGTCTTATATTGAGCCTGTGCCTCTCTGTTCTGAAATTCACAAGTGTTTCTCAGTCTCCCCCCTCCCATCCCCCAAGTGACAGGTTGAGTGGGTTGAAATTATTTAACCTTGCCAGTTAGGCTTTGATAAAACCCCAGCAAGTTAAGCTCTGGGTAATTAGTTTCTCTCTCTTTTTTTTTTTTTTTATTTATTTGACAGAGAGAGACAGCCAGAGAGGGAACACAAGCAGGGGGAGCAGGAGAGGGAGAAGCAGGCTTCCCGCAGAGTGGGGAGCCTGATGCGGGGCTCAATCCCACAACCCTGGGATCATGACCTGAGCCGAAGGCAGACGCTTAACGACTGAGCCACCCAGGTGCCCCTAATTAGTTTCTCTTGAGGGCAGGCCTATTTAAGGAGAACAGAGTGACCTGGCGTATTTCAAAATGGTTCCTTTCCGTCTGCCTGATGCTCAAGGGGATTTTTCTCTGATATTTACTGTGGGAATCTGGTTGAGCTCCTGGAGGTAAATTTCACATATTGTTGGGGCCTCACCATGACTGGGTCCCCTGGATTTTGTAACTCTCAGACTAGTCCACGCTGAGCCTCCAGTAATACGTCAGTCAAGAGTTCAGGTTTTCCTGCCTTGGCCCTGGTTCTTACAGTAGATTCCTCTCACCAGTCCCTGTCTGGTAAGTTGTTATTCTCTGTATTTTTCTGTTCTCTCCAATCTTGAGGCCAGTGGTTTGCCCTGGGTATTCCCCTCTCTTAGTGATCCAAGAACAGTTACTGAGTTTTCTGTTTTAGTCTGTTCAGCTTTTTCTTGTTAAGATGGAGTGGAGACTTCTAAGCTCCTTACATGAGAAACTGGTAACAGCCTGATTAAAAAAAAAAAAGTTTACACACAGTTAAATTCACTCTTTGTGGAGCACAAGTCTTTGGCTTTGACAAATATAGAATAAAAAACAGTTCCATCAACCCCCCCCAAAATTCCCTGTGCTTCTCGTTCACAGTCAATGCCAATTCCCATCCCTTGTAACTAATGATTTGCTCCCCTCCTTAAAGTTCTGCCTTGTCATATAAGGGGAATCAGAGCATATAAAGCGTTTTAGATCTGGCTACTTTTACTTAGCAAAATGCATGTGGGAGTTCTCCATGTTGCTTTATGAACCAATAATTTGCTTCTTTTTTACTGCTGAGTAGTATGTCATTGACATGACATACCACACTTTGCTTATCCATTCTTGGGTTAAGGGATTCTGAATTATTTCCATATTTTGACAATTATGAATAAAACTGCAATAAAGTTATATAAACATAAGTTAAACTTAAGTTTTTTGCGGTGAACATAAGCTTTCATTCTTTTTGGTAAAATATCCAGGAGTTGGGTTGTGAGTTACATGGTAAATGTCTGTTCACTTTATCTGAAACCATTGAACTGCTTTCCTGAGTAGCTGTGTCCTTCTGCTTTCCCACCAGCAGTATATGAGAGTTCCAGCTACTTTTCATCCTCACCAGCACTTGATATTTTAACCATTTAGAATTGACACAGTGGTATCCTATTGTAGTTTTAATTTGCATTCCCTTAATGGCTAACGCTGTGGAGTTCTTGTGTGAATTTTTCTTAAATTGCTTTTTGGGCTTGTTGGTAAGTTGAGGGAGAGTTTGAGAGGTCCCTGTAAGAACTGGGGCATGGTGGGGAGAAGCCGTGGGATCTTTTTGTGTGTGGGGAAGGCATGAAATATTAGATGTAAGCAATGTTGGTTTGCAGCCCAGATAACCAAGGGTAGATTTTTCCCCAACCCTCACACAAAACCTGGTGTCATGTAAGAGGTGGGAACACTGAAATCATTGGGAGGCTGCACCCTAGACCAAGAAAATAAGTCTTGTGAGGAATCCATTATTAGAGGCTACCATACAGGTCCTCCATCAGTTGCTAGAGCCTAGGCGAGCAATCCAGGGTGACTGTCACTATTTGATTATTTTCTTCTGATAGTGAAAATGAAAAGGTAAATTTATTTTTAAGTCCTGAGAGAGGCATTAAATTTTATAAATATTTCTCTAAGGCCGTGAGTGCTTTTGGAAATACTGCATTAATTAGTATGGGAAGTGTAATCTTAACTGATGCTACCTTGCAGCTCCCAGCCCCTCCCAGTAAGTATATGCACGCTGGATCCCATGACCAGTATGCCCAGTGCCTGGAGACAGAAAAGGGGGGGAGGAATCCAAGACCTCTGTGATTTGTCTCCCAACTGAGCCCACAGGGACAAGGCCTGAGCCCTAGAGAGGGAGAGGCTATAAAAACCAACCAACCACAACAAAGAAAACTTTGAGACTGTTTTTACCTAGGACACTTTGGCATAAATTGTGCTGCTTCAGATCCTAGTAGATAACCATGCAACAGGAGTTGCAGAGAGGCCTAAACTCTCTATGTGGAATGTAGTGAGGCTTTGGAACAATGAAGAGTAAAAGCAAAGCAACGCACACCCTGGATGTTCTGCAGCCTCCAGCCAGCAGGACCTGCCACTGAGCCTGGACATACTATGTCTCAGAGAGTGAGGGCCTCTTTTACCACGTGACTTGCGATGCACAATGGGGTCCTGCCTACTCCTGGAGCACAGGGGTTATCTCCTGTGGCTCCCAGAAACAAGTGAGGAGCCTAGGGGTTGTCAGTGACCCCCTGTGGTGAGGCAGTTACTAACTCAGTGTTGTTCTAATATGACCTCTCAAACCCACAGGCTGATGAGACCCGGTGAAAGCTGAGTTCCCCCTGAATTACTCTCCACTGGTAGAGACATTACCTCCTCAACAGGGAGCTTGATTAGAAATATGTGTGTGTGGAAATGAATTTTTAAAAGCCAGGCTTAGGAATTGACTAAAGAACAGTTTGAAAGTTTATGCCTTACATAGAAAATCAAGTGAAAAATGAGAAAAAAATCCAACTTTGTCATTCATGGACCTCTTTTAAACAGTCTTCCATTTTCCAGGGTGGATATGTTTCTGTACTTGCAATTGTTACAAGCAAAGCTTTTTGCTCTTTCTATAACAGCATTGCCTTTCTCCCTAGGATATTGTGGTAAAGTTATGTAGGTCATGTGACCTCACACAATTTCCACAGGCCAGAGGAAAATATGGTCAAATGTCTTCATTGCAGAATGAGTCAGACAGTAAAACTGATATTAGTCATGTCTTGTGTAATTATAGGAAGCAGAAAAATAACTGGCAACATAAATATCAGAGGCATGAATGTTTTGTTTTCACTTTACCAATCGGAGCTCCTCCCAGCGAGAGAGCTAAAACAAAAGCCCCTGATCCAAGTATTCATGCATCAGGAAGAAGAACTCCTTCCCTGCTGCTTTCTTAATAATGGGTGTCTATAGCCAGTGATTGCAGTTTAGCCTGAGCCCTTTTCAGATAGATGGCTGCTTTCACAAGCTGGTCCTGGAGGCTGACAAGAAGCAGCTGTTGATCATGTCTTACTCCATCCCATTCTCCCTCTACCAACACCCTGAGAAGAGAGGGGCATGTTCCTTATCTGGCTGGAGAAGCAGAAGGCTCTTGGGTTTGAATGGAGGGGAGAAATCAGTTGCTTAAGTTTAAAAAGCTGGTTCATCATAAGAGCCCATTTCACATTTGTTACACGCATTCTCATTGGTGCCTGTGCCTCTGAGGAATATAATTTCAACCAAACAGGATGCACCAGGGCATTGATAATGGTTTCCATTCTGTGACTTCCTCTCTGTTATAAAGTAACAATGATGTTTCAAGGTGTCCTAACTGGGATAGTAGCAAAGCCAAAATTTGCACTATCTGCGATATTGAACATTGAAAGTACTGGTTATAAGTTTCCAGAAATAATGGAGGAATGATGATTAAAAATGGAAAAAAATTAATAGCTAAACATCAACAAAAATAATAGAATGGTCAAATTTTCTTGACTGTTAATCAATGCCAAGAATGTGTTCAGTCTGTCATTAGCAGTTCTCAATATCTTAAATTCAACATACCTTCTTATCCTTATGTCTCCACCACAATAGCATTCTACTCCCCCTGCTACACACACTATCTCCAGGGGTCTGACCATTCTGAACTACTACTCTCTCCTCACTACTTAGTAGTTTTTGGATTTCATACCTTGATTAGGACTCTTCCTTGCCCTTCTCTTTTTTATCTGTTTGTTAAAATATTTATCATGTATCAAGAACTATTTTTCATGATGGTGAAATGTTTTCCAAGTCAGAAGTACTTTCTCTCTCCTGTGTTCACTCATTACATTTTGTTATTCTTCTAGGTTATTTGTTTCCCCCTTTATATTAGAGTTTCTTTCTTTGGTAGAGAATGCTTCCCAGTATCCATTCTCACCTTTTCCCTCAATATTAGAACTTGTTATTTCTTAGCAGATGGTTTCCCAAGCACCATTTCAGCGAGAAGCAGATTTGTGGCTAAGATTTGTCAAAGAGAAACAAGTAGAATTGGCATGTAAAAGATCGAGAAAATGTCATGAAAGGAAGGACATGTGTCCTTTTTCTTCCCTTTCAATCTTGTTGCTGTTCAGAGTATAGATAGAATGGTTGGAACAGGAGTAGCCATGCTGGTCTAGGAGAAGAAAATAATCTGTGATTCTTTTTAAATTAGAGTCTATTCAATATTTAATATTATACTAGGACCAGGTGTACAATATAGTCATTCAATAATTACATACATTACAAAATGTTCACCATGAGAGTAGTTACCATGTGGTACCACACAAAGTTTATACAATATTGACCATATTCCCTACATTGTCCTTTTCAGCCCCATGACTTATTTTATAACTGGAAATTTGTACCTCTTAATTCCCTTCACCTAACTCCCCACCACTCTCTTTCTCTGGCAACTACTAGTTTGTTCTCTATATTTATTAGTCTATTTCTCTTTTCTAGTTGTTTTGTTTCTTAAATTCCACATATAAGTGAAATCATATGATATTTGTCTTTTTGTCTTATTTCACTTAGCATAATACCCTCGTGGTCCATCCATGTTGTCATGAATGTCAAGATTTCATTATTTTTTATGGCTGAGTAATATTCCATTGTGTACCTATACCAAATTTTTATCCAGTCATCTGTTGATGAACACTTAGGTTGCTTCCATATCCTGGTTATTAAAAATAATCCTGCAATAAACATAAGGGTGAATATCTCTTTTCAAATTAGTATTTTTGTTTTCCTTGGGTAAATACTAAGAAGTAGAATTATTACATTATATGATAGTTCCTTTTAGTTTTTTGAGGAACATTTATACTGTTTTTTATAGTGGCTGCAACAATTTACATTTATTCCAATGGTGCATGATGGTTCCTTTTTCTCCACATCCTTGCCAACACTTGTTATTTTTTGTCTTCTTTATAAGTGCCTGTGATCTTAATTATCATGGGACTCCCATTGTTATATTGTATTCCCTATGTTTAATGAGAAGGTTACATTTTGGTCTTATTTGAGCTTCTGTTCTTCAGGGTTTTCTGTCACTTGCATTTGAAACTGAATTCTAACAATCAGACCTTTGTAAAAGTATGTCTCTCCCACCAGATTGTGTGACCTGGGGCATAGGTTTTATGTCTTATGTTACATCCATGTCAAGCTACTTCCCGGCAACTAGCACAGTGCATGACCTATATAAATTGTCAAAAATGATATGATAGAGAATTTAATCAAAGTAGAAAATGTGTTTCCTGATATTTTCTTATTACAAAGCAAAAAAAAAAAGGAAAAATAGACAAAAGCTACATGAAAGTAGTGACTACAGAACAGAAGTCAAATGAAGAAGGTTCAAAAGAAGGGGAATCATACTATCATACTAGACATAATACAAAGAGTTCAATTGTAGTACAGTTCTTATCATTGCAGAAACCGTATTTAAAGCTATTTTGAGACATACATAAGTGTCTACGGAGCTATATGTATTCTATCAATATAAATTCTTGGAGTATCTACTGTAGTCAGGTGTTACAACAGTTGGTAGAGATAGAATGGTAAACAGGTATGGATGTGTCCTCATGTACAGTCTAATCAGATTTTTATTAAAACTTCCCACAGAGGGGTGCCTGGGTGCCTCAGTTGGTTAAGTATCTGACTCTTGATTTCAGCTCTGGTCATGATCTCAGGGTCGTGAGATCAAGCCCACGCTGGGCTCCATGCTCAGCATGGAGTCTGCTTGAGATCCTCTCCCTCTTCCTTTGCCTCTGCCGCCCACCCCCTGCCATGCTCTCTAAATAAATAAAATCTTTAAAAAATTCCCACAGAAATTCCCATATAATTTATAATTTATATGAACATTACATATAATAAATATATTCTTGTCATTTATAACTTATAACAAATGCAATGAAAGTGAACTATATGTACATTCTATCAGTATTGGAGATAGAGTTGAAAGACTCTAAAAGATATTTTAGGAGTAAAATCTGGTAGAGCTTGGTAATAGATTGGATATGAGGATAAATAAGTAGGAAATATCAAGGATGACTCCTAGTTACCAGGATTGTGAAACTAGAATGGTGGTACCAGTCACTAGTAAATAAAATACTGGAAAAAGAGAAGATTTGGGCATATATTTTGAGTTTGGTTTTGAAAACCATAATTTTTAAGATAATAGCAAAGACCTTGAATTTGGGATTGAGGGAAGAGTTTTATGTAAGACTATGGAGTTGCAAAGTTTAGTCTGGTTGCAATCTTTGATATAGGTAGCTAGATGCAATTCATAAAAGTCTGACATTAATTGTGGCTTAAATAAGATGGCTTGAAACATATAACTTTGAGTTATCTGTCTACAGTGGTAATGGACACTGTAGGGATAAATGAAATTGCTTCAGGATAAAGCCCAGAGTGTGATAAGGGGGAGGATAGGACCTGGCATTGAAGGATTCCACTAAAAGCCAGAAAAAAGGATAACTATTTTGTAAAGGAGGCCAAAAAGGAAAGAAATAGCCAGGGGAATAAGAAGAATGTGATGTCTGAAAGACTGAAAAAATTAAGGGTCATAAAAAGGAGGAGGGATATTCTCAAATGTCTAATACCAGGCAGATGTCAAATAAGATGAAGACTAAAAAACAAAATTTATTGAAATTTATATCCTAAAAGTCATTCGTATTTTAACAACTGCCATTTTGGTGAGGATGAGTGGTGACCAGATTAAAGTAAGTTGATAATTGAGCAGGAAGTGAGAAAATGAAGCAGAAAGGGAAAAAATGGTGACAATATAGATTATTTTTAAATGATTTTTTTTTAATGTACAAAGGGTGAAATAAATAGTGAAGTCTTGGGAAGTGTTTTGGGGGCTAAGATAGAAAGTGTTTTTTTTTTCTTTTCCTCTTTTTTTAAAAAAAGCTTAAGACAAGAGTGACTTGGGCTTGGTGGAAAGAAATGTTACATATACCAAAATGGAATGGAATAGATTGTATAATATTTTCCAGAATGGCAGGAATGGATAGGATCCAAAGCATAGGAGAAGGTATTAAATCTTAAATGAAAAAGGAGATCACTGTTCCATTAGATCAAGTGATACTTGGATGTGTGTGGATAAATCTTTTATGAATTGCATCTAGCTACCTATATCAAAGTCTGACATTAATTGTGGCTTAAATAAGATCAAATTTTCTCTGTTATGTAAAAGATATCTGGAGATAGGTTCACAGTTGTTAGTTCATTGCTACCATTCTCCAGATCACCTGCAGAGCTTATACCTGAACCTGAATCATACCTATGTTGAAGGAAGGAAGGAAGGAAGGAAAAGAACATTGCTATATAGTTTGAAATCAGAAGGCATGATGCCTCCAGCTTTGTTCTTTCTCAAGATTGCTTTGTGATTTTGGGGTATTTTGTGGTTCCATACAAATTTTAGAATTGTTTGCTCTATTTCTGTGAAAAAAGGCCATTTGACTGACTGTTCACGGGGATTGTACTGGATTTTGAGATTGCTTTGGATAATATGGACAGTGTAACAGTATTCTTCCAATCCACGAACATAGAAGATCTTTCCATTTATTTGTGTCATCTTCAGTTTCTTTCATCAGTGTTTTATGTTTTTCAGTGTAAAGGTCTTTCACCTCTTTGGTTAAGTTTATTCCTACGTATTTTATGATTTTTGATGCAACTATAAATGGGAGAACTTTCTTAATTTCTCTTGGAGTTCATTATTAGCGTATAGAAATAGATTTTTTAAAAAATTTTGACAGAGAGACACAGCAAGAGAGGGAACACAAGCAGGGGGAGTGGGAGAGGGAGAAGCAGGCTTCCTGCCGAGCAGGGAGCCTGATGTGGGGCTCCATCCCAGGACACTGGGATCATGACCTGAGCAGAAGGCAGATGCTTAAAGACTGAGACACCCAGGTGCCCCAAAACAGATTTTTATATGTTGATTTTTGTATCCTGTAAGTTTACTGAGTTCATTTATTGTTCTAACAGTTTTTTGGTAGAATCTTGAGGGTTTTCTGTATATATTATTACGTCATTTGCAAATAGTGAGTTTTACTTCTTCCTTTCTATTTATGATACCTTTTATTTCTTGCCTAATTGCTCTGGCCAGAACTTTCAGGACTATTTTGAATAAAAGTGGCCAGAGTGGACATCCTTGTCTTGTTCTTGTTAGAAAAAGCTTCCAGCGTTTTGCCATTGAAGATGATATTAGCTGTGGGCTTGTCATATATGGCCATATGTTGAGGTATGTTCCCTTCCTATACCCACTTTGTTAGCAGTTTTCCTCATAAGTGGATGTTGTGTTTTGTCAGATGCTTTTTCTGCATCTACTGAGATGGTTATATGATATTTATCTTTCATTTTAATGTGGTCTATCACATTGACTGATTTATGGATGTTGAATCATCCTTGCATCACTGGAATAAATCCCAGTTGATCATGGTATATGATCTTTTAATGTATTGTTGAATTTGGTTTGCTAATATTTTGAAGATTTTTGAATTTAAGTTCATCAGGGATATTGACTTGTAATTTCCTTGTGGAGTCTTTGTCTGGTTTAGTATCAGAGTATTGGTGGCCTTATAAAATGAGTTGAAAGTGTTCCCTCTATATTTGAGGGGAGAGTTTGAGAAGGATTGATATTAAATCTTTCGGCATTTTGCAAAATTCACTAGTGAAGCTCTCTGCTCCTGGACTTTTGTTTGTTGGGAGATTTTTGATTACTGATGCAATCTCCTTGCTAGTAATTACTTTTTCAGATATTCTATTCATGATTCAGTCTTGGTTCTGAGAATTTGTCCATTGCTTTTATGTTGTCCAATTTGTTAGTACACAATTGTTCATAGAAATCTGATGAATCCCTTGTATTTCTGTGGTGTCAGTTATGTCTACTCTTTCTGATTTTGAGTCCTTTTCTTGGGAAATTTAGTTGAAGGTTCTTTGAGAAGTTAGTTCTCAAAGAACCAACTCTGTTTCCTTGATATTTTTTATTGCCTCTTTAGTGTCTATTTCGTTTATTTCTTCTCTGATTTTTATTTCCTCCTTTCTACTAACTTGGGCTTCATTTGTTCATCTTTTAAAGTTTCTTAAAGTGTAAAGAGAAGTTTATTTGATATCTTTGTTTCTTTTTAAATCACATTTAATTTTTTTTTATCATAAGTATACTCTTTAAACCCCATCATCTTTTTCTCTCATTCATGTCCCCACCCATACACACATCCCCTCTGGTAGCCATCAGTTTGTTCTCTATAGTTAAGAGTTTTTTCTCTTTGCTCCTTTGTTTTGTTTCTTTAATTCCACATATGAGTGAGATCATATGATATGGCTTTCTCTGACTTACTTTGCTTAACATTATACTCTGTAGCTCTATCCATGTTGTTGCAAATGGCAAGATTTAATTTTTAACAGCTGAACAATATTCCACTTTTTATCCATTCATCTGTCGATGGACACTTGGGCTGTTTCCATAGTTTGGCTATTGCAATAAATATAGGGGTGCATGTATCTCTTTGAATTAGTGTTTTTGGTTTTGGGGGGTAGTGTAATTACTACATCATGGGGTAGTTCTATTTTTAATATTTTGAGGATTCTCCATACTGTTTCCACAGTAGCTGCACCAGTTTACATTCCCACCAACAGTGTAAGAGAGTTCCCCTTTCTTTACATCCTTGCCCACATTGTTTTCTGTTCTGTTGATTTTAGCCATTCTGGCAGGTGTGAGGTGATAGCTCATTGTAGTTTTGATTTGCATTTCCCTGATGATGAGTGGTATTGAACATCTTTTCATATGTCTGTTAGCCATCTGTATGTCTTCTTTGGAGGAATGTCTGTTCATGTCTTCTATCCATTTTTAATTGGATTATTTGTTTTTGGGTACTGAGTTTGGTAAGTTCTTTATGGATTTTGGATAATAACCTTTTATCAGATATGTCATTTGCAAATATCTTCTCCCATTCAATAGGTTGCCTTCTAATTTTGTTGATTGTTTCCTCTGCTGTACAGAAACTTTTTATTTTGTTATAGTCCCAGTAGTTTATTTTTGCTTTTATTTCCCTTGCTTCAGGAGACCTATCTAGAAAAGTGTTGCTATGGCTGAGGCCAGAGACATTACTCCCTATACTCATCTGGGATTTTTATGGTTTCAGGTCTCACATTTAGGTCTTTAATCCATTTTGAGTTTATATTTGTGTATGGTGCAAGAAAGTGGTCCAGTTTCATTCTTTTGCATGTAGCTCTCCAGTTTTCCTGATACCATTTGTTGAAGAGATGTTCTTTCTTTCCTCCTTTGTCAAAGATTAATTGACCATATAACTGCAAGTTTATTTCTGGGTTTTCTATTTTGTTCCATTGATTTATGTGTCTATTTTCTGCCATACTTATTTTGATTACTGCAGCTTTGTAATATAACTTAAAGTCTGGAATTGTGATACCTTTAGTTTTTATTTTTCAAGATTGCTTTGGCTATTTGAGGTCTTTGTGGTTCCATACAAATTTTAGGATTATTCCAGTTCTGTGACAAATGCTATTGGTATCTGGTAGAGGTTACATTAAATCTGTAGATCAGGGCGCCTGGGTGGCTCAGTTGGTTGGGTGACTGCTTTCGGCTCAGGTCATGATCCTGGAGTCCCGGGATCGAGTCCCACATCGGGCTCCCTGCTCGGCAGGGAGTCTGCTTCTCCCTCTGACCCTCCTCCCTCTCATGCTGTCTCTCATTCTCTGTCTCAAATAAATAAATAAAATCTTAAAAAAAAAATCTGTAGATCACTTTGAGTAATATAGACATTTTAAACAATGTTTGTTCTTCCAACCCATGACTGTGGAATCTTTGTATTTCTTTGCATTGTCTTGAATTTCTTTCATCAGTGTTTCTAGTTTTCAGAGTACAGGTCTTTTATCTCTTTGATTAGGTTTATTCCTAGGTATTTTATTATTTTTTGATGCAATTATAAATGGGACTATTTTCTTAATTTCGCTTTCTGCTGCTGCATTATTAGTGTATAGGAATGCAACAGATTTCTGTATATTGATTTTTGTATCCTGTGACTTTACTGAATTCATTTATCAGTTCTAATAGTTTTTTGGTGGTGTCTTTAGGGTTTTCTATAGATGGTATTATGTTATCTCCAAATAGCTTTACTTCTCCCTCACCAATTTGGAGTATTTATTTCTTTATGTTGTCTGATTGCTGTGGCTAGAACTTCCAGTACTACGTTGAATAAAAGTGGTGAGAGTGGACATTCTTGTCTTTGTCCTGACCTTAGAAGAAAATCTCTCAGTTTGTGACCATTGAGTATGATATTGGCAGTAGTTTTTTCATATGTGGCCTTTATTATGTTGAGGTGTGTTCCCTCTAAACCTACTTTGTTGAGGGCTTTTTATCATGAATGGATGTTGTACTTTGTTAAATGCTTTTTCTAAACTAATGATGTACTATGTTGGCTAACTAAACATAATAAAAAAAAATGATCATATGGTTCTTATCCTGTCTCTTGATATGATGTATCACATTGATTGTTTTTGTGAATATTAAACTACCCTTGCATCCCAGGAATAAATCACACTTGATTGTCATGTATGAATTTTTTAATGTATTTTTTGTTGGATTCAATTTGCTGATATTTTGTTGAGAATTTTTGCATCTATATTCATGATAGATAGTGGCCTGTAGTTCCTTTTATTGTCTGAATGTGTGGAATCTTTATCTGGTTTTGGTATCAGTGTGATACTGGCCTCATAGAGTAGATTTGGAAGTTTTCTTTCCCCTGGTATTTTTTTGGAATAGTTTGAGAAGAATAGGTATTAACTTTTCTTTAAATGTTTGGTAGAATTTGTCTGTGGAACTACCTGGTCCGGTACTTTTTGTTTTGGGGAGTTTTTTGATTACTGATTCAGTTTTGTTGCTGGTAATTGGTTTGTTCAAATTTTCTATTTCTTCCTGCTTAAGTTTTGGTAGGTTATATGTTTCTAGGAATTTATCCATTCCTTCTAAGTTGTCCAGTTTTTTGACATATAGGTTTTCATAATATTCTGTCACAATTGGTTGTGTTTGTGGTGTTGGTTGTTATTTCTCCTCTTTCATTAATTTTATTTGGGTCCTCTCTCTTTCCCTCTCTCCCTCTCTCTCATTTTTTTTATGAATCTTGCTAGAGGTTTATCAATTTTGTTCTTTTCAAAGAACCATCTCTTGGTTTCATTAATCTGTTTTTTTTTTTTAATTTCCATGTCTTTTATTTCTGCTCTAATATTTATTATTTCCTTTTTGCTGCTTTTTTTTTTGTTCTTGTTCTTTCTCTAGTTCCTTTAGGTGTAAGTAAGTTGGTTATTTGAGATATTCTTGCTTCTTGAGGTAGGACTCTACTACTAAAAACTTAGAACTGCTTTTGCCATATCCCAAATATTTTGAGAGGTTATGTTTCAATTTTCATTTGTTTCCATGTAATTTTTAATTTCTTCTTTGATTTCTTGGTTGACCCAGTCATTGTTCAGTAGTGTGTTATTTAACCTCCATATATTTGTGCTCTTTACAGATTTTTTTCTTATAGTTGATTTCTAGTTTCAGAGCATTGTGGTCAGAAAAGATGCATGATATGACTTCAAATTTTTAACTTGTTGAGATTATGAACTACTCTGGAGAATATTCTGTGTGCTCTTGAAAAGAATGTCTATTCTACTGTTTTAAGATGGAATGTTCTGAATATATTTGTCAGATCCATCTGGTCCAGTGTCATTCAAAGCCACTGTTTCCATGTTGATTTTCTGTTGGGATGATCTGTTCATTGATGTAAGTAGGGTGTTAAAATCCCCTACTATTATTGTATTATTAGTAATTATTTCCTTTATATTTATTACCTTGTTTATGTATTTGGGTACTCCCATGTTGGGTGCATAAATATTTGTAATTGTTACAGTCTCTTGTTCGATGGTCCCCCTTTTTATATAGTGTCCTTCTTTGTTTCTTGTTACAGTCTTTGTTTTAAATTCCATTTTATCTGAAATAAGTATTGCTACCCTAGCTTTCTTTTGACATCATTTGAATAATGTTTCTCTTTCTTGTTTCTTAACGTAGACATTTATCACTGTGAATTTCCCTCTTAGAACTACTTTTGCTGCATCCTATGTTTCGGTATGTTGTATTTCCATTTTTATTTGTCTCAAGGTATTTTTTTATTATGTTATGCTAATCACTGTACATTACATCATTAGTTTTAGATGTAGTGTTCCATGATTCATTGTTTGCGTATAACACCCAGTGCTCCATGCAGAATGTGCCCTCCTCAATACCCATCGCGAGGCTAACCCATCCTCCCACCCCCTTCCCCTCCAGAACCCTCAGTTTGTTTTTCAGAGTCCATAGTCTCTCATGGTCCATCTCCCCCTCCAATTTCCCCCCCTTCATTCTTCCCCTCCTGCTATCTTCTTCTTCTTTTTTTTTTTTTTTTTTTTAACATATATTGTGTTATTTGTTTCAGAGGTACAGGTCTGTGATTCAACAGTCTTACACAATTTGCAGCGCTCACCATAGCACATACCCTTCCCAATGTCTATCACCCAGCCACCCCATCCCTCCCACCGCCCTCCACTCCAGCAACCCTCAGTTTGTTTCCTGAGATTAAGAACCCCTCATATCAGTGAGGTCATAGGATACATATCTTTCTCTGATTGACTTATTTCGCTCAGCATAATACCCTCCAGTTCCATCCACATCATTGCAAATGGCAAGATTTCATCCCTTTTGATGGCTGCATAATATTCCATTATATATATTCATACCACCTCTTTGTTATCCATTCATCTGTCAGTGGACATCTTGGCTCTTTCCACAGTTTGGCTATTGTGGACATTGCTGCTATAAACATCGGGGTGCATGTACCCCTTCAGATCCCTACATTTGTATCTTTGGGGTAAATACCCAGTAGTGCAATTGCTGGGTCATAGGGTAGCTCTATTTTCAACTTTTTGAGGAACCTTCATACTGTTTTCCAGAGTGGCTGCACCAGCTTGCATTCCCACCAACAGTGTAGGAGGGTTCCCCTTTCTCCGCATCCTCGCCAACATCTGTCGTTCCCTGACTTGTTAATTTTAGCCATTCTGACTGGTGTGAGGTGGTATTTCATTGAGGTTTTGATTTGGATTTCCCTGATGCCGAGCGATGTTGAGCACTTTTTCATGTGTCTGTTGGCCATTTGGATGTCTTCTTTGGAAAAATGTCTGTTCATGTCTTCTGCCCATTTCTTAATTGGATCAAGGTATTTTTTAAATCTCTTTTGATCTAGATGCATGTGGAAGTTCGCCTCCAGCAGGCACTGACACTCTGGAGCATTCTGGCACTGGGAGAATATGAAGATGGCCCCCATGGCTGGAGCAAGGCAGAGGGGGAGCATAAAAATGGTACCCACCAGGGGTGAGGGGAAAAAGAATAAGGTTTAGGGTTGTGGGGGAGGGGGGGGTGTCAATATGGTACCCACCAACCTTTGTCCCCAGAGAGTATCCCAGCCGGCAGGATCCCAGATATATAAGGTAGATGCCTGCTCCTCAGGCTGATGCTTTGCCATTCGCAAATATGCCTCTTTCACATAAAGTTGGGATGTTATCAGCTGTTTCTGCACTAAGCCTTTTGTCAAGTGAGTCCAAGCTTGTGGGTTCTATAAGAGCTATTTCTCAGATTACTGTAGCCTTGTGGGTGTCATGAATGTGAACCCTGTTGGTTTTCAAAGCTAGATGTTTTGGGGGCTTGTCTCCAAGGTGCACCTCTTAAAAGTTATGATGCCTGATATGGGGGTTCAAGCCCTTGGCTCCACAGGGAGAAGTTCAGGTTTTGAATTAGCTCCTGATTGTGAGTTACCACATTGGGAGTGCAGTTTATGGAGAACTTCTGTTTCAGCCTCTCCTACCTGCTTTAAGAGGTTTTTTGTTTTTTGTTTTCCTCATGTGCCCAATGTGTAATCATCATCCGTTTTTAGGGTTGTTTTTTCCAGAGTAAATGATCCCATATGTAGCTATAGATTTAGTGTGCCAGTGGGAAGAGGGGAGTTCAGGATATTTTTGTGTTTCCATCTTCATTGTTTTCATTCTTAAAAAGTTCTTGTTAGAGTGGGCATGTTCTATAGTTCTTATTCTACCTACACTTCTCATAGACCCTATCCTAGCCTGCAGCCTCGTTGGCAGCAGCCTGAATTACCCTGTCACATGTGACCACACTGGGTTGGCTGAGATACACATCAGACTAGCAGAAGACCAACTTTGGCTGGAGGGCGACTTTGGCTAGAAGAAACATTGGTCCTCTTTGGCCTGAAATAGCCCCAGTTAGTCTTCAATGAGTAACTGTATAAGCTTTCACTCTCAAAAGTGTCCTGCTTTACATGAGAAACTGAGTCACCCTCTGGATTAGTATGGCTCAAAAAATATAAGCTAAATCATATTACCCTTTTAAAACCCATAGGAAACACAACCTCACAGAGGTTTTGCAGGTCATTCACAGAAACTTGAGCTCACAGTTACATTGCAGATGCAGGAAGCCCACTAAAGTTATCTGAGATTAGAGCTACATGGAAGCTGAGCTAGAGAGAAAAGCAGCAGATAGAGCACCGGGGTGAGAATTTATGTCACCCTTAAAGGGAGAGAGGTTAGAGACAGAGCCTGATTGTTTTAGTTCCAAATTATTCACCTTGTGGGGACCAGCTTATATTTCATTTCCTATTAATGGATATATATGCAGATTTCTACCATGTACCAGACTATAATGCTTATAAATATATATAAGCTGATTGGATTCTTCATTTGTATGAGTCTTAAGTAGAAAAGTACCCACCCCAGTGTCAGTATGTTCTCCTAAAATCTGTATTTATATTTTTTTGCTTTTTAAAATACTTTCTTTAAACTTTATTGAATTTGCTTTGTTCCATTGTAGGAGGCAAGATGTCTACTTAACTATTCCGTAGATTTAGTCAATTCTCTCAATATTATGTATTGAACAATTATTTCCCCATTTATCTATGATAATACCTTTATGAAGTTATTACACTTACTAATATTTCAGAGCTTTATATACTTTATCTCATTAATCTACCTGTTGACTCTTTCACCAATACCATAATACAATTAATGAAAGATTGTGATCTGTATTTATATTTGATAGTGGAAGTTCATTTTCAGAAATTTTGTTTCTCTTGTTTATTTAGCTACAGCAACTTTAAAATAATTTCATCAAGTTACCCAGTAAATGTTTATCTTACTTGCATTGCACTATAAATTAATTAATTTGGAAAGACTTCTTTAAAGATTTATTTATTTTAGAAAAAGAGTGAGTGAGCTTGGGGGAGGGTCAGAGGGAGGCAGAATCTCAAGCGGACTTCACGCTGAGCATGAAGCCTGACACTGGGATCCATCTCAAGACCCTGAAATCACAATCTGAGCTGAAACCAAGAGTTAGAGTCTTAACTGACTGCCAGGAGCCCTGGAAAATCTTATCTTATAATCTTTCTGTGCAGTAATGTGGGATATTTTTCCTTTTGCTCACTTAAAAAAATCTCTTAGGAAGAAAGCTGTTCAGTCTTACTAAGTTTTCTTTACATTCTTCAAGATATTCTAAATGATTTTATATTTTTCTATTGATGTTAAATGGACATTTTCTTTATTATATCCTTTAGTTCTTCATTGCTTATATTAAAAAGTAGTTATTGATAGTTGAGCATTTTTCTTGTATTTTCTAGTTTATTGCACTTCTTAATTGTCTAAGTTTTGTAATTTATCATCATGAATTCTATAATCACATCATTGGCAAATTATGATTACATATCCTTTCCAATAATTATGTTTTTTAAATTTGTTTCACTGGCCTTATTTAATTGATTAAAATTTAAAAGAATATTAAATAGTAATGGTGAGAAGTGGATGAGCATTCCTGTTGCTGATTTTAACAAGTCTGGTACAACATTTTCCAGGATTTACTCCATGGAACAGCAGTCCCACAATACGATCTGTGAAATGAAATACAAGGATTTCATAACTGGGGAAGCACATTTACTATATTGCCCCTCCTTGAAATAAGCAGTTTGTCCTCTTGAATCTCTTCAGAAGTCTTCTATAAAATATATTTTACACATAAAGGATTTTGTACTTCATAGATTTTTTTTTTTTTACTTTTTATTTTTTTCAGGGGGGAAGGATAAAAAAAAGCTGATACTGTTATATAGGAAAGCTAGGATGACACACAGGGGCAACTCAGGAGTCACCATTAATTTGAGTTGATATAATTGACAGTTTCTTAAGCACACATCCAAACAGGGAATGAGATTTCATTCTCCCTTTCTTGTAGGAATCTTCAGTCTTTTTTTTTTTTTTTCATTTCTTTAAAAACTGTTTTGGAGGGGGCACTGGATATGAACTGAGGCATCCTCAATATTTGCAAGTTATTTTTTCAGATAGCTCCTCTCAGGGTTGGTGGCAGAGGGCATGTGCAAGGAATGAAGGCAGCACAATACTTTCCATTATGCAAGTGATTCAGGACTGAAGGTTTGCCCCTTTCTGTGCAAGCCCTATTTTTCTCTTCATAGAGCCTAGGGGAAATTAAGGGAGACCTGGCATACTGATACAGTGGTACCAAACCTTATGAGGCTGCCTTTGAGCTAAACCCAGGTGGCCAAGGGTAATCTGACTTCAATTTTTTTTTAACTCTCTTTAAAATGTAGGGTATTTTTTTTCTCTTTTCCCTCAACTAAGTGTTCTAATAGCCATTTCCCAGAAATAGAAAATGTTTATTGATTATGGTATTAAATGTTTTTGAGGAACACTAAAATGTTTACTGTAGATAAGGATAGTGTGTGTGTGTGTGTGTGTGTAAATTAGTATATTCAATGTTCAGTCTGAGTTTATTGGAAGAAGAAAGCGTAAAGATCCTTCAAAAGCCCTGGGAGAACCTGCAGGGTTTGTGAACTTGGAAGCTTTAGAAATAATCATCAGCTGATCGCAAGGACGAGAACAATTGATCCTTTGAAACTGATTCCAACTCTAGGATTATATGTTTCTGTGAAATGATGAGTGTAAACGGCATCACAGTTATCTTTTTTATTTTGCTGGCAATTAATTAATGCTTCTCAGAGTGACAAGTACTATAATGACTATGTGAAATAAGAAAACTATATCAAAGGATGATAAAACCATAGTGACATCATTGCTACCTTAGTGTGGCTCAAAGACAACGAGGCAACTAGAAAATAACTTCGTCAGTGATTAAGAGTATAAAGTGATAGCTATAATTTGTTCTAATATTCCTCAGAGGACATTTAGAAAGATTGACTGATTGATGTATGTTCTTTTGAATGGTTTTAAGATACCTTACAAAGATCCGCAGAGTATAGCATGGTAAAAATAAGTGGAGAAAGAAACCAAAGAAAGGATAAAAGGAATTTATAGAAGATGAATTCACGATACTAGGATTTAGCGTCCAAAGGCTGCCATGAATACCACTCTATCACTTTTCCTGCAGTGTAGGTACCTTAGAGTATTCTTAATTCCACCTTCCAGACCTTATGACTTTGTCATTCCGTTCACTTATCCATACGTGGTGATGACCTTATTACTATTATTATTTTAAACTGTCATCTAGATTAAGAGAAGAAATTATTTTACATTCCTGTATACTTTCTCCAGTACTCTTCCTTTCTTTATCTAGATCCAAATTTCTGATCTAAGTTTTCTCTTGAACGGATTTTAACATTTCTTAAAGGCAGGTTGGCTGCCAATGACTTCTCTCAGGTTTTTTTTTTTTCCTCCCCCCTCTGAGAAAGTCTTTATTTTTCCTTCGTTGTTGAAGAAAAGTTTTGCTGGATATATAATTATGGTTTGGATTTGATTTCTTTCAAAACTTTAAATTATTTCACCTGCTATCTCGTTTGCATGGTGTCGATCTGCCTTAACTCTTGTTCATGTTCCTCTATGAGGGGCTTCAACACTCCCCTTGTTTATTTCAAGAATTTTTCTTTGTTTTTGGATTTCTTCATTTTGAATATGCATGCTTGCCTGTGGTTTTTTTGTTCGAGTTTACTTTTTACAGGAGCTTCTGGGTCACTGCAAAATTGAGCAGAAGATAGATATTCCCCATAAATCCCTTGTCTGTACACATGCAGTGGCCTCTCCCATATCAATATCCTGCATGTGGTGGTGCTTGTGTTAACAATTGATGGACCTAGGGGCGCCTGGGTGGCTCAGTCGTTAAGCATCTGCCTTCAGCTCAGGTCATGATCCCAGCGTCCTGGGATCAAGCCCCACATTGGGCTCCCTGTTCCGGGGGAAGCCTGCTTCTCCCTCTTCCACTGCCCCCGCTTGTGTTCCCTCTCTCGCTGTGTCTGTCAAATAAATAAATAAAATCTTTAAAAAAACAAAACAATTGATGAACCTACAATGACACATCATTATCACTCAGAGTCCGTAATTTACATTAGAGTTCACACTTGGTGTTGTATATTCTATGGACTTGGACGAATTTATAATGACCTGTATCTACAATTATAGTATCACACAGAGTAGTTTTCTTGCTAAATATCCCTAAAAGTCCTGTTCCACCCATGCATCACTCTCTTCTGTCTAATCCCTGGCAACCACTTATCCTTTCATCATCTCCATCGTTTTGCCTTATCTAGAATGTCATATGGTTGTAATCATACAGTAAGTAGCCTTTAAGATTACGTCTTCACTTAGTAATATGTATTTATGTTTCCTCCATGGCTTTTTATGGCTTGACGGCTCATTTCCTTTAAGCATTGAATATTGTATTGTCTGGATATACCACAGTTCATTTATCTATTCACCTACTGAAGAACATCTTGGTTGCTACCAAGTTTTGGCAATTATGAATAGAGTTGCTATAAGTATCTGTAAGCAGGATTTGGGGTGAACAAAAATTTTCACCTTGGTGAATACCAGTGAGCATGAATGCTGCATCTCATGGTAAAAGTATTTTTAGTTTTGTAAGAAATGTAAAGTCTTCCCAAGTGACTATACCATTTTGCATTCCCATCAGCCGTGAATGAGCATTCCTCTTACCATATCCTCACTAGAATTTGGTCTTGGCAGTGTTTCAGATTTCAGTAATTTTAATGTGTGCATACTGGTATTGGATTATTGTTTTAATTTGCACTTTCCTGATGACATGATACAGAGCATGTCTTCATGTGCTTCTTTTCTTTTTTTTATTATTATGTTAATCACCATACATTACATCATTAGTTTTTGATGTAGTGTTCCATGATTCATTGTTTGTGCATAACACCCAGTGCTCCATGCAGAATGTGCCCTCTTTAATACCCATCACCAGGCTAACCCATTCCCCCACCCCCCTTGCCTCTAGAAACTTCAGTTTGTTTTTCAGAGTCCACAGTCTCTCATGGTTCGTGTCCCCCTCCGATTTCCGCCCCCTTCATTCTTCCCCTCCTTCTATCTTCTTCTTTTTTTTTTTTTTTAACATATAATGTATTATTTGTTTCAGAGGTACAGGTCTGTGCTTCAACAGTCTTACACAATTCACAGCACTCACCATAGCACGTACCCTCCACAATGTCCATCACCCAGCCACGCCATCCCTCCCACCCCCCACCACTCCAGCAACCCTCAGTTTGTTTCCTGAGATTAAGAATCCCTCATATCAGTGAGGTCATAGGATACATGTCTTTCTCTGACTTATTTCGCTCAGCATAATACCCTCCAGATCCATCCACATCATTGCAAATGGCAAGATTTCATCCCTTTTGATGGCTGCATAATATTCCATTGTATATATATACCACCTCTTCATTATCCATTCATCTGTCAATGGACATCTTGGCTCTTTCCACAGTTTGGCTATTGTGGACATTGCTGCTATAAACATCGGGGTGCATGTACCCCTTCAGATCCCTACATTTGTATCTTTGGGGTAAATACCTAGTAGTGCAATTGCTGGGTCATAGGGTAGCTCTATTTTCAACGTTTTGAGAAACCTCCATACTGTTTTCCAGAGTGGTGGCACCAGCTTGCATTCCCACCAACAGTGTAGGAGGGTTCCCCTTTCTCCTCATCCCCGCTAACATCTGTCGCTTCCTGACTTGTTAATTTTAGTCATTCTGACTGGTGTGAGGTGGTATCTCATTGAGGTTTTGATTTGGATTTCCCTGATGCCGAGCGATGTTGAGCACTTTTTCATGTGTCTGTTGGCCATTTGGATGTCTTCTTTGGAAAAATGTCCGTTCATGTCTTCTGCCCATTTCTTGATTGGATTCTTTGTTCTTTGGGTGTTGAGTTTGATAAGTTCTTTATAGATTTTGGATACTAGCCCTTTATCTGATATGTCATTTGCAAATATCTTCTCCCATTCTGTCGGTTGTCTTTTGGTTTTGTTGGCTGTTTCTTTTGCTGTGCGAAAGCTTTTTATCTCAATGAAGTCCCAATAGTTCATTTTTGCCCTTACTTCCCTTGCCTTTGGTCACGTTTCTAGGATGAAGTTGCTGTGGCTGAGGTTGAAGAGGTTGCTGCCTGTGTTCTCCTTTAGGATTTTGATGGACTCCTGTCTCACATTGAGGTCTTTCAACCATTTGGAGTCTATTTTTGTGTGTGGTGTAAGGAAATGGTCCAGTTTCATTCTTCTGCATGTGGCTGTCCAATTTTCCCAACACCATTTGTTGAAGAGACTTTTTTCCATTGGACATTCTTTCCTGCTTTGTCAAAGATTAGTTGACCATAGAGTTGAGGGTCCATTTCTGGGCTCTCTATTCTGTTCCATTGATCTGTCTGTTTTTGTGCCAGTACCATACTGTCTTGATCACAGCTTTGTAATAGAGCTTGAAGTCCGGACTTGTGATGCCACCAGCTTAGCTTTGCTTTTCTTTTTCAACATTCCCCCTGGCTATTCGGGCTCTTTTCTGGTTCCATACAAATTTTAGGATTATTTGCTCCATTTCTTTGAAAAAAGTGGATGGTATTTTGATAGGGATTGCATTGAATGTGTAGATTGCTCTAGGTAGCATTGACATCTTCACAATATTTGTTCTTCCAATCCATGAGCATGGAATGTTTTTCCAGTTCTTTGTGTCTTCCTCAGTTTCTTTCATGAGTATTTTATAGTTTTCTGAGTACAGATTCTTTGCTTCTTTGGTTAGATATACGCCTAGGTATCTTATGGTTTTGGGTGCAATTGTAAATGGGATCGACTCCTTAATTTCTCTTTCTTCTCTCTTGGTGGTGGTGTATAGGAATGCCACTGATTTCTGTGGATTGATTTTATATCCTCCCACTTTACTGAATTCCTGTATGAGTTCTAGCAGTTTTGGGGTGGAGTCTTTCGGGTTTTTCACATAAAGTATCCTATCATCTGCAAAGAGTGAGAGTTTGACTTCTTTGTTGATTTGGATGCCTTTTATTTTTTTTCATTGTCTGATTGCTGTGGCTAGGACTTCTAATACTATGTTGAATAGCAGTGGTGATAGTGGACATCCCTGCCATGTTCCTGACCTTAGGCGGAAAGCTCTCAGTGTTTCCCCATTGAGAAAGATATTCGCTGTGGGTTTTTCATAGATGGTTTTATGATATTGAGGTATGTACCCTCTATACCTATACTTTGAAGAGTTTTGATCAAGAAAGGATGCTCTACTTTGTCAAATGAAAACACAACTGTTCAAAATCTTTGGGATGCAGCAAAGGCAGTCCTAAGAGGAAAGTATATAGCAATACAAGCCTTTCTCAAGAAACAAGAAAGGTCTCAAATACACAACCTAACCCTACACCTAAAGGAGCTGGAAAAAGAACAGCAAATAAAGCCTAAATGCAGCAGGAGATGAGAAATAATAAAGATCAGAGCAGAAATCAATGAAATAGAAACCAAAAGAACAGTAGAACAGATCAACGAAACTAGGAGCTGGTTCTTTGAAAGAATTAACAAGATTGATAAACCCCTGGCCAGACTTATCAAAAAGAAAAGAGAAATGACCCAAATAAAATCATGAATGAAAGAGGAGAGATCACAACCAACACCAAAGAAATACAAACAATTATAAGAACATATTATGAGCAGCTCTATGCCAGCAAATTAGATAATCGAAGAAATGGATGCATTCCTAGAGATGTATCAACTACCAAAACTGAACCAGGAAGAAATAGAAAACCTGAACAGACTTATAACCACTAAGGAAATGGAAGCAGTCATCAAAAATCTCCCAACAAAAAAAGCCCAGGGCCAGATGGCTTCCCAGGGGAATGCTACCAAACATTTAAAGAATTAATACCTATTCTTCTGAAACTGTTCCAAAAAATAGAAATGGAAGGAAAACTTCCAAACTCGTTTTATGAGGCCACCATTTCCTTGATCCTCAAACCAGATAAAGACCCCCTCAAAAAGGAGAATTACAGACCAATATCCTTGATGAACATGGATGCAAAAATTCTCACCAAAATACTAGCCAATAGGATCCAACAGTACATTAAAAGGATTATTCACCACAACCAAGTGGGATTTATCCTTGGGCTGCAAAGTTGGTCCAACATCCACAAATCAATCAATGTGATACAATACATTAATAAAAGAAAGAACAAGAACCATATGATCCTCTCAATAGATGCAGAAAAAGCATTTGACAAAGCACAGCATCCTTTCTTGATCATGTGCTTATTTTCTATCTACATATTTTCTTTGGAGTGTCTCTTAGGGCCTTTGGCCTATTTTTTAAACCACATTGTCCATTTTCTGTTGTTGAGTTTTAAGAGTTCTTGTATATTTTAGATGAATTCTTTGAGATGTCGTTTTCAAATATTTTCTCCCAGTTTTTGACTTGACTTTTCAGTCTCTTGATAATGTCTTTCACAGAACCACAGTTCTTAATTTTTTTAATGAAGTCTAGTTAATCAGTTATTGCTTTCTTGTATTGTCTTTGGTTTTATCTAAAATGTCATCATCTTGCCCAAGGTCATCCAGATTTTCTCCTATGTTTCCTTCTAGGAGTCTTATAGCTTTGCATTTTACATTTAAGTCTATGATACATTTTATTTTTTAAATTAAGTAGGCGCCATGCCCAATGTGGAGCTTGAATTCACTACCCTGAGATCAAGAGTCACATGCACTACCAACTAAGCCAACCAGGTGCTCTGTCTGTGATCATTTTAAATTAATATTTGTGAAGATTATAAGATATGTGTCTAGATTCATTTTTTTAAAATATGTGGCTGTCCAGTTGTTCCAGACCACTTGGTGAAAAGACTATCTTTTGCCATTGCATTCCCTTTGCTTCTGCTTCTTTGCCAAAGATCACTGACTATATTTATGGGAGTCTGTTTCTGGACTCTATATTCTATTGATTTATTTGTTTACTCTTTTGCCAATTAAACACTCTTGAATACTGTAGCCTTGAAATAAATCTTGGAGTCAGATAGTGTTATTCTTTTTTTAAAACTTTTTAAAGGATTTTTATTTTTATTTTTTATTTTTTTTTAAAGATTTTATTTATTTATTTGAGACAGAGAGAATGAGAGAGAGCACATGAAAGGGGTTAGGGTCAGAGGGAGAAGCAGACTCCCTGCCGAGCAGGGAGCCCGATGCGGGACTCGATCCAGGGACTCCAGGACCATGACCTGAGCCGAAGGCAGTTGCTTAACCAACTGAGCCACCCAGGTGCCCTAAAGGATTTTTATTTATTTGAGAGAGAGAGAGAGAGAGCAAGTGTGTGCACAGAGAGAGAGACAGAGGGAGAAGCAGGCTCCTCGCTGAGCAGGGAGCCTGACCTGGGACTCAATCCCAGGATCCCTGGATACCTGAGCCAAAGGCAGACGCTTACCAACTGAGCCACCCAGGTGCCCCGAGATAGTTATTCTTCCAACATTGTACTTCAATATTGGGCATTCCGGGTCTTTTGCCTTTCCATAATAACTTTAGATTCAATTTGTTAAAATCTACACAATAACTTGTTGGGATTTTGATTGAGATTAATCTATAGGTTAAGCTGGGAAGAAGTTGAGTCTTTTCCATGAACATGAATTATCTTTCCATTTATTGATTTATTTGAGTTCTTTCTTCAGAATTTTAAAGGTTTCCTCATGTAGAACTTGAACATATTTTTTTAAAGATTTTATTTATTAGAGAGTGTGAGAGTGCAGAAGCAGAGGGAGAAGCAGGCTCCCCACTGAGCAAGAAGCCCGATGCCATGCAGGACTCAGACTCGGTCTCAGGACCCTGGGGTCATGACCTGACCTGAAGGCAGATGCTTAACCGACTGAGCCACCCACACGTCCCAAATTTGAACATATTTTGTTAGACTTATGTATTTCAGTTTCAGAGGTACTAGTATAAATGGTATTCTTTTTTTTAAAGATTGTTATTTATTTATTTGACAGAGAGAGACACAGCAAGAGAGGAAACACAAGCAGGGGAGTGGGAGAGGGAGAAGCAGGCTTCCCGCGGAGCAGGGAACCCCATGCAGGGCTCGATCCCAGGACCCTGGGATCATGACCTGAGCAGAAGGCAGATGCTTAACTACTGAGCCACCCAGGTGCCCCAATGGTATTGTTTCTATTTTCAGATTCCACTTGCTCACTGCTACTATATGCACAAGCAATTGACTTTTGTGTTTATTAACCTTGTGTTCTGAAACATTGCTATAATCACTTACTAGTTCCAGGAATATTTTGGTTGATTCTTTTAGATTTTCTATATAGATGATTATGTCATCTGCAAACAAAGACAATTTTGTTCATCCCAATTTGTATACGTTTTGTTTTCTTTTTTCACTTTATCACATTAGCAAAGATTTCCAGTATGACCTTGAAAAGGAGTGGTGAGAGAGGACATCCTTGCCTTGTACCTGATCTTATGGGAAAGCTTCAGGTTTCTTACCATTAAGTATGCTCTTAGCTGGAGGGTTTTTGTAGATAATCTTTAACAGGTTCAGGAAGTTCCCCCTCTCCTCGTTTACTGAGAGTTTTTAATGAGTGGGTGTTGAATTTTGTTTAATTATTTTTCCTCATTTATTCATATGATCATGTCATTTTTCTTTAACCTGTTGATGTGATGGTTGATATTAATTGATTTTTCAGATGTTGAACCAGTCTTGCATACCTGGACTACATCCCACCAAGTAGTGTTGTATAACTTTTTTTTTTTTTTTTAAGATTTTTATTTGACAGGGAGACACAGCAAGAGTGGGAACACAAGCAGGGGGAGGGGGAGAGGGAGAAGCAAGCTTCCTGCTCAGCAGGGAGCCCGAGGTGGGGCTTGATCCTAGGACCCTGGGATCATGACCTGAGTCAAAGGCAGATGCTTAACGACTGAGCCACCCATGCGCCCCTGTGTAACTTTTGTAATCGTTGTTGGATTTGATTTGCTACTTGTTATTACTGAATGTTCTTGCACTTATAACCATGGAAATATTGGTCTATAGTCTTCTTGTAATATCATTGTCTGGTTTTGGTATCAGGATAATTCTGGCCTCATAAAAAGAGTTAGGAAGTATTCCTTGTACTTCTTTTGTTTATTTTTAAATAGGCTCCATGCCCAGTGTGGAGCCCAACGCAGGGCTTAAACTCAATCCTGAGATCAAGACCTGATCAAGAGTCAGATGCTTAACTCACCAAGCCATCCAGGTACCCCTACTTCTGTCTTCTCAAAGAGGTTGTAGAGAATTGTAATTTCTTCCTTAAATGTTTGGTAGAATTTACCAGTGAACTCCTAGAGACCTGTGCTTTCTGTTATGGAAGGGTATTGATTATGAATTCAATTTCTTTAATTGATAAAGACCTCTTCTGATCATCTGTATCTTCTTGTGTGAGTCTTGGCAGATTTTATCTTTCAAGGAATTGATCCGATTCATCAAGGTCATCAAAATTTGTGGGCATAAAATTGTTAATACTGTTTTTTATCCTTTTGTTATCTTTGGGATATGTAATATTTCTTCATTTATGATATTAGTAATTTGTATCTTCTCTTTTTTTCTTAATTACCTTGTCTAGAGGCTTATCAATTTTACTGATCTTTCAAAGAATCATGTTTTGGTTTTGTTAATTTTTCTCTATTGATTTACTATTTCAATTTCATTTATTCTGCTCTAATTTTTGTTTCCACCCACTTTGCATTTAATTTGTCCTTTTTCTAGTTTCTTAAAATCCTAGATTGTTGATTTTAGAACTTCTTTTTTAATATGTACATTTAATGCTATAAATTTCATTCTAAAGGCTGCTTTCACTGCATCCCAAAAATTTTGATAATTCTGTGTTTTTATTTAGTTCAAAGTATTTAATTTGTTGACTTATTTGACTCATGCATTATTTAGAACTGTTTAATCTCCATTTGGGGTTTTTCTAGCTATCTTTGTTACTGATTTTTTTGTGGTCCGAGAGCATACAATGTATAACTTCAGTTTTTAAAAAATTTGTTAAGGAATATCTTATGGTCCAGAATGTGATCTATCTGGGTGAATGCTTCATGTAAACTTGGAAGAATGTATATTCTGCTATTGTTGGGTGAAATAGTCTATACATGTCAATTATGTCAATCCAGTTGATTGATAGTAGAGTTCAACTATGTCCTTACTGATTTTCTGTCTACTGAATCTATCCATTTGTGATAGAGTAGTGTTGAAGTCTCTGACTATAATAGTGGATTCATCCATTCTTCTTTGTGGTTTTTGCCTCATGTAATTTGATGTTCTGTTATTAGGCACATACACATTAAGGATTGTTCTGTCTTCTTAGAGAATTGAGCCCTTTATCATTATATAATGCTCCTCTGTATCCCTGATTACTTTCCTTGCTCTGAATCTGCTCTGCTTGAAATTAATGTAGCTACTCCTGTTTTCTTTTGATTAATGTTAGTATTGTATATTTTTTCATATCTTTACTTTTCATCTACAAGTGTCTTTATTTTTATTTTTTTAAAGATTTTATTTGACAGAGAGCACACAAGCAGAGGGAGGGACGAGGGGGGAGGAGGGAGAAGCCGGGCCTGAGGGGGTGGGGGGGGAGGAGGGAGAAGCCAGGCCGGAGGTGGGGAGCCCTACACAGGACTGGATCCCAGGACCCTGGGATCATGACCTTGGCCAAAGGCAGACACTTAACTGATTGAGCCACCCAGGTGCCCCAACAAGTGACCTTATTTTTAAAGTGGTTTTCTTCTAGATAGCAAAAATTTTGTTTTGTTTTTTGGTCCACTCTAACAATCTGTGTACATTTATATCCTTGACATTCACAGTGATTATTGATATAGTTGGATTAATAGCTATAATATTGTTATTGTTTTGTCTTCCACTCTTTTTCTGCATTTTGTGGTTCTAACTGAGCATTTTGTGATTCTACTTTCCTCCTTTCTTAGCATATCAGTTATGCTTCTTTCTCTTAAATTTTTTGAAAGTTTTCCATATAGTTTGTAATAGATTTACAACGGATTCAAGTGTCCTTTCATATAACACTATACTACTTCACAGATAATTCAAGTACCCAGTAGTAACAAAATCATCCTAATTTCTCCCTCATCCTTCATATAATTGCTGTCATTCATTTTACTTATATGTAAGCATACATAACTGGATATATTGCTATTATATTTTGAATAAACATTTTAGATCAATTAAATATAAGAATAATTAAAGCTTTTAATTTTTCTTTCATTCTTTCTCTGATGCTCTTCCTTTCTTCACGTAGATGAGTTTCTTACCTATGATATTTTCCTTTTCTCTAAAGAATATCTTTTAACAATTCTTGCAAGGCATGTCCACTGTCCACAAATTCCCTTGATTTTTGTTTTTCCAAGAAAGTCTTTATTTTTTCTTCACTTTTGAAGCCTAACTATAGAGGATTATAGGTTGGTGGCTTTTTTTTCTCTCAACATTTTTTAAATATTTCAGTCCATTCTCTCTTCCTTGCATGGTTTCTGAGAAGTTGGATACAATTATTTGCTCCTCTATAAATTAGGTGCTTTTTTCCCTCTGATTTCTTTTAGCACTTTTTAAAATACTTGATTTTCTTAGCTTGAAGATGATATGCCTATTTTTAATTTTTTTGGCCTCTATCCTGCTTGGTTTCTGAGCTTCCTGGATCTGTGGTTGGGTGTCTAACATGAATTTGCAGGAATTCTTATTTCAAAGATTTCTTCTTTCTCTCTCCTTCTCTGGTATTTCTATTATGTTGTTGCTATAACTTGTGTAATTGTTCCACAATCCTTGGATATTCTGTTTTGTTTTCCACATTTTGTTCTGACTTTTAGTTTTTGAAGATTCTATTGAGATTCTCAAGCTCAGATTCTTTATTCAGCCATGTTTAGTCTACTAATAAACCCATCAAAGACATTCTTCATTTCTGTTAGTGGTTTTTTTTTTTTTTTTAATCTCTAGCAATTTTTTTTTTTTTTTGGTCTTCCTTTTTTTTTTTTTTTTTTAATCTCTAGCAATTGTTATTATGTTTTGGACTTCCATCTCTTTGCTTACATTGCCCATGTGCTCTTGCATGCTGTCTTTCTTATCCATTAAAGCCCATAGCATATTAATCATAGTTTCTTAAAAGAAACTCCCAGTCTGATAATTCTAACATCCCTGCCATGTCTGAATCTGACGCTGCTCTGTCATTCCAAATTGTGTTTTTTTGGCTTTTTGGTATGCCTTGCAAGTTTTTCTTGATAGCTGGACCTGAGGAAAATGAACTGCTATAAATAGGTCTTTAGTAATAGGTGGTGAGATGTGGGGGAGGGGCGTGCTCAGTAGTCCTATGATCAGGTCTCCGCCTTGAAGAGAGCCTGTGTCTATGGATTGCAAACTTCACATGTGCTTCTCGGATTTCCCCCCTTTTCTGTTGGACAGGATGGCTGGAATTTGGTATTTTCCTTCCTCCATGTGGAAGGTTTAAGGCTGGCGGGAGTTGCATATTTACCTTCCCCAAGGGTGTTTAGTCTCTGATAAAACCCCATCAGGCTAGGCTTGGGTGAAATAGTTTCTCCTGTGGGCAGATCTCAAAAAGAACAGAATGCTCTGGTGTGTTTTACAATGTTTTATTTTCCCTCTTCCTGCTGTGGGAGCACAAGGGGATTTTTCTCCACAATTCATCATGAGGACCTGATAGAACTCCTGGAAATGAAATTCACAAAAGTGTGGAGGACCCTTTATGACTGGATCTCCCTGGAGTTTTAACTCTCAGACTGGTCCACACTGAGTCTCTAGCAATTTATTACAGTTCAGATTTTCCTACCTTAGCACTGGTTCTTGCCCAGGCTTCTACTCATGGGGCTCTGGTACAGTAAGTTTTGATTTTCTGTATTCATTGTTCATCTCTCCAATTGGGGGGTCAGTGGTTTACCCTGTGGCTTCACTTCTCTTTAAGGATCTAAGGAGACCTATTTATTTTTCAGTTTGTTCAGCTTTTTACTTATTAGGGTGGAATGGTAACTGCCAAGCTTCTTAACACGCTAACTGGGAATGGGAAGTCCGCCTATTTTTGTTGTTGTTGTTGCTGTTTTTAATGTTTATCAGCTTGATAAAACTGCAATTTATGTATTCCTGTGTTGAGCTTCTTGTACCTGAGCTACCTGTGTCTGTGGTTTTGTTTCTGTCATTAATTCTAGGAAGTTTGAAGCCATTATTAATATTTTTTTCAGCTTCATTCATTTTTTCTGATATTTCAATTATGCATATGCTACATCTTTTTAAATGGTCCCACATTTTAGATTTATTTAAATTTTAATGTTTTTCTTTTTGCATTTCAGTTTGAGAAGGTTCTATTGTCCTGTCTTCAAACTCCGTTTTTTTCCTCATCTGTGTTCACTCTACTGATGAGTGTGGCAAAAGCTGTTCCATTTCTGTGTTTTTGATTTATAGCATTAATTGTCATGCTTTCTTAGAGTTCCCATATCTGTTTACATTACCTATCTATTCTTTCATGTTTTCTTCTGTATCCACTGGACGGTGGATATGTTAAGGGTAACATATTGATCATAGTTATTTTAAATTCTGCATCTTATGCTTTAATATCCATGCCATATCAGAGTCTGGTTTCTCATGCTTGCTTTTTCTTCAAATTGTGATTTTTTTTTTTTCTTGCTCTTTTGCATACCTTGTGATTAGTTGTTGTTGAAGGCCAGACATATTTTATTGGGTAATGGGAACTGAAATAAATAGGCTTTTAGTATGAGGGTTTACATTCATGTGTGTAGGTGCTGGGCTGTGTTTTAATTTTGGCTATAGCAGTGAGTGTCGGGGGCTTCAAATTCCTCTAGCACCTTTGTTTTTATTTCCTGTTGATTTTTGGCTTTCTTAAGTTCTCCTTCTCAGAGTATGCATCCTGCTGTTTGTTTAGCTATAACCCATTGTTAAACTGAAACCCTGTTGGTATAGTGGTAGGGTGTGTGGGAGTGGGAACTTTCTATAATGTTATGGTTAAATCTCAGTCTTCAAGTGGGCCTTTGTCTCCTGGCTGATCTTCACAAGGTTTCTACAGTAACGTTAGCACCCCCATCCCAAGTTGAGACCAGAAAGATTGGGGGTAGGGAGAGAATGGAAGAAATGTCCCGCAGTTGGTATAAGGCTCCGTTAAAGACTTTCCTCATGAAAAGAAGACTGCTACTATGGCAAATACTCCTTATTTCACAATAATTACTCTTCTTCCTAAGCCACAAGGGGATATCACTTAGATCTTCATCAGGATGACCAAATGGAGCTCCTGCGGATAAAGCCCCTGATTGTTGGTCCTCTCCTAAGAATGCAACCCCCAGGAGTTCCTCACTGTCATGCTAGTCTCCACTCAGCCTCCAGAAACTTGTCAATTACCATTTAGGTATTGCTACCAGTTTATGCTAGTGGCTGCTATTCCAGGTAAGTAGGTTTTGTCCAAGGTCCTCTATTCGTGTCTGTCTTTCCACATTACTGAGTGGTAGTTGGCCCTGAGTCCTTAATTCTCTGGGTCCAAGAAAAATGATTATCAGCCCAGCGTTTTCTTGTTATTGGTATGGAAAACAAACCTTTAAGCTCTTTATATAGCAGAGCTAAAACTGGAAATTTCTTGTCCTTGATTTTTATTCCAAGTGAATCCAAGAAGATTCACTTCTTAAAGAAATTCTGTCTTCATCCTACTGGCCTTAATGATTCCTTTTGATTTCATCCTCTTCAATAACTGGGCCTAGGTATGGAAATAAGACAGTTTGTATAGTCTTAATGGAGACTGCTGGAACTTTACAACAAGATTTTTAAAAAGACTTGAGGATAACACAAGGCAATTTTCATCACAGAAAGACTAGTTTATAGGATACAAATTGCTTCATTTAAGTTTAGAATTGCTCACAAGTAACTTCTTTGCCAAGCTTTCAGTAGCTTCTTTGTGGCAAAGGTCATTTTATCCCTAACCCCCTGGAGTCTTCTCAAATGTTTCTACATCCACTGAAAACCAAAGAAGAAGTAAGATATCCTTCCAAGCATGTTCTAGCTGGGGATGTGGCCTTTTCACATAAGCGCTTCTTTCTTTGGGCCATTTCACTCTCTACCTTGTGTTACAAACTCATCTCAAGGTCTCAGCAGGTCAGTCCTCTTACAATGGCAATAACCCACCTTAAAGCAGAAGAAAATTTGGAAGGAATAGACGTATATGCCCACTAGGTAGTAGATAACCGGCAAGCATTTGTTGAATCAATGAGTGAATGAAAGTAGGTCTAGAAATTTGAAGCAGAGGAAAACAGATTTGAGGCAAGATAATGAGTTGGTTCTGAATGCTTTCTGATGAGCTCACGGTTCCAGAACACAAGAGGAAAAACTAAATTGGAAAAAAATAAAAGTCTAAGGAAAATGGTTGTTGCAGTCCCTTGCCTTTACCAAAAAAAAAAAAAAAAAGCAGATATCTTTGGGCATTTGGAACTGAGAATGAAGTGAAGGCTGTAGTTTTAACAAGCATGGTAGTCCAACTAGTACCTTTGCATCTAGTCCTAACCCCCGTATGCACACACTTCTTGACACCCTCCAATCTGTCCTCCACTGAGCACTCAGATTTTTCCAGAATATCAATTCGATTATATCCTTTCCATGCTAAAAAATCTCTGAATTCCTACAGCCTAAAATTAGTCATGTATTTAATGTTGTCATTTGAAGCCAATTTATTATCTTTCCTCAAATCTTTTTCTTTTTCCTAGTTGTATCTCTTGCATCTTCCTCAAATAATGTGTCCTCCAATCAAGTCTGACCAATTCCAACATAAACCACACATTTACACATGACCTTATAGTTACAATGCCATATTTTGTTTGTTGAACTTCTATGCATCTCTTAAGACTCCGCTTACTTCCTACGTAGACTTGACTGAAGAGTCCTTCCCTCTGGCAGTTTCAGTTGCTCTGAGTACTATTTTATTTAATATTTTGTAGCATAAAAATGAATTTATAAATTTTTATTGTTTCCTAGGGGCAGGTGTATCCTGTTGACCAGCTAGCCTTTGTTCACTGAGTAGTATGGGATATATAGTGTGAGAAGAAGTGTCCCTGGCTAAAAGCACAGACTAGTTTCAGTTGCCCACATCGGACAGCCCTGCTCTATCTCTGACTATAACATCTACATAATTTTTGTCAAGTTATCTCCCCTCTATGCATTGGTTTCCTCAAGTATAAAGATGCAAATGATGATAGTAAAACCTAACCCACTGGGTCTTTGCAAGGATTAAATGAGTCAATCCTAAATCAACCCATGATGATGGTGATGATGCATAGGCAGAATTGAGAGAATTGAATTGCTTTGTCTGATAAGTGGTAAAGATACTTGAGTTGGGTTGGTCAAGTAGGGGGAATCCAGGAGGGAAAAGACAAAAGTTAATGAGGCTGAGCAGAGAAGAGATATATTGTTGGTGCTGTAAAGAGTGAGTTTTAGAAAGACCCATCTGGTTAAGATTTTAAGTATTTTTCTAATAATTCTGTGCTGTGACCTTTCCCTATCCCCATCTGCCATATGAAGTCAGTAAATGTACCTCATGAATAACATGTTTCGTGCCACAGGATTCCTTCTGGGTTGTGAGAACAGATACGGAGATCTGTTTCATGGTAGTGGGGGGCACAAATACCATTTGTTTGTGGGGAGAGCTGACTTCAAATTGCAAGTCTGTGTCTTCTAACAATCAGTTCAGGAGGGTAGTACCTGTATCTTATTTATCATGTAAATAACACTCTCCAGCTCTCACTCCCTAAGAATAATAATGAGGGCAGGAAGGAGATTAGCATTTGTCTTTGAACACCCCTGAGTGAAAACACTGGAATCTCAACATTTTCTTTTATACTCCTCTCACAAAATTCCTTAACCATTACCTGTGAGCATTCCCAAATGATTCCCTTAGCCAGCTCAGTTGGCTGATAGTCAACAATGATAATGCATGTTTCTTGTTTTCTTCTTTGACTAGTAACCCTGTTGCCCTCACCACTCCCAGTGTTCCTGATGGGACAGCCGTGTTCCATCAGTTTCTGATGATACCTCTTGTGCTTCAACTCTTGCAACTTTATTTTCAGACACTTTCTTTTTGAAGCTGTTGAGATACTTCCTTAAGGCTGATCACAGAACAATAAACCTAATGCTTCTTGTTTTGCAGCCCAAACATTCCATCCTCAACAATTAGGTACCCAGAATAGAGCTCTCGAGGAATAATCCTCATTTATCTGGAGGGGTACTCTCCAGGAGGTACAGACAGCCTTTGTTCCCCACTTGTGTTTGAGAACTTAAGTTCTGAAGACAGCTATCCATTGGGAAAAGTGTTATCCACAGGTCTCCCAGAAGTGTTCTATGAGTTTCATGCAAGTCAGATCAATCTGTTCTGATGAACTTGAACTCCATACTGGGTTCCCTTTTATACTCTTTACTGGAACTGGACTCTGCTGGAAGCTTGATTTCAATTTATTCCAAGCTCAGGGCCAATGGACTATAACTGTTCTCTGTTCTATCCCTTATCCATGTGTCAGTGAGCATGAAAACCCATCAGCACATTCAATGTTTTAAGAATTATTTCTTTATATGGATTTATTAAACCATTAACAGCCATATGTGCCATCAAAGTAGCCTGATATGAAGGCAAGATTTTTTTAAATTCTGGATTTTCTTGCCCATGGAAGATAATCCTATTCTAAGATGTGCTTTCTGAAATTTATGTGACCTAATTTAAGAGTATTTTACAAAGCAGAAAATTAAGTAATCTGGTCTTGAATAATTGGCCAAAGAGGCCAAGTTCAATTTAGTCTACTTTATTTATAATTTGAATCTTGTTTATTTCCTTAAAATATTGAAAGTCAGCTTATATTAATAAAAGTGATACAAAACAAAAGTAAATCAAAGAAGGAGACAGACAAAGCAGGTGGCTGGGATGAGTTAGTTACAACAAAAGGTGGAGCACTCAGCTCTGAGGCTCCTGTCCACAGGGTGCCCTGCAGAAAGAGTTATGAATTGCTCCTGACATCTTTTGAATGCTTACTATGCATCAGGCCCAATTTTAAGGGCCTTTTTATGTGTGAATTTCTTTTACTTCCATAACTACCCTGAGGTAAGTAGTATTGACACCCACATTTTATAAGATGAGTAAACTGAGGCAAAGGAAGGTAAATAACTTGCCCAAGGTAACATGGCTACTACATGAGAGTTGGAATCTGAACTAGGCAATCTGACTTCAGAGTGTATGCTCTTAACTGCAAAGACTCTTCTTATTCTCCAGGAGGGAACATGAAAAGATAAAGGTTTTTCTTGCCCTGAATTTCAGAAAAATGTAGTTAGGTTAGCCTTAGACTGGGTAATGTAATAGAAAAATAAAAAACTTGGTCCCAGTTTTGCAAAAGAAACAATGCACTTTCCACATGGCAACTTTTTGTGTCACTATCTTCCAAATTACGGGAATACCATTAACCTATAACTTCCAGGTGTACACACTTTGCTTTATAATGTCGTAATTAGCACAGATTAGCCAGTGCTTAAAAATATATATTGTAGATTATTGAGTAAAGTCCTATACCTATAGAAGTCAAACGCTGGTTTGTAGGATGGTGTGATCTGGATGAGCACTGGGTGGTGTTTACGGATGGCTTGCTTTAACTCCATCTAGACATGGGGTTTGGTAGGGTGAGCTATGGAACTGGAAGGGACCAATTTGGCCAGGAAAAAAAAGTCAGGTTTAATTAAATACTCTTGTCCATAAAAGAAAGTATCTTACAAGATATGCATTTTTTAAACCAGGGACCGTATTTTTTAATATTATCATGTTATATGTGACATTTGCTCCATTAGTTAAGAGTTAGAGAAACTGAAATGAAGGTGTTAATACTAACAAACATGAATATGTGCTGCCTTTAATACTCAGAAACTGATTTTTAGAAGTTTAATTTAACCCTTACAATTACGTTCCTTGAGGTAATGCCATATGGTGAGTTTGTATAGAGCTAACTATCAAACTTCTCACACTTTAAATATGTCTATAGAAATACAGTTTTGTTTTCAAATCATGTCATATATATGTATGAAATACAGAAATAAGTATGAAATATAGAAATACATCTTCTGGTGGCCATCTTATATTCCTTTTGTTTCACTGTTTATCTTGTAAGTAGAAAGGAATAGAGGGGTAAAAAGCAATTGAACATGTAGTTATTTAAGCAAAAGGAAAAATTTTGTTTCCAGATAGAAAAGCTTCAAGTGCTTTTTGGCTAGTTACTGTTTGTCGTTAGCCTCTCTTCCAGTAGGGGGCAGGATGTAGCAATCTGTAAACTCAAACTTCTCAGGGGTTAA
Organism: Neomonachus schauinslandi; assembly: GCF_002201575.2. Taxonomy (NCBI): domain Eukaryota; kingdom Metazoa; phylum Chordata; class Mammalia; order Carnivora; family Phocidae; genus Neomonachus; species Neomonachus schauinslandi. The sequence goes on along the minus strand of NC_058416.1, from coordinate 38,447,310 downwards.
ATGAGGAGCAGTATCACCTTCATTTGGAGTTACTGTTTAATTAAAAAGCTGTTATTTTTTCCTCTGATATATATGTTCTGATTAATTAAGTCTCCAAAAGTGAGATTGTGATAATTTGCAAAATACTGTGTTGTAACAAGTTAACACGTAGCCCAGTTCTCTTCCAAAATACCTGTATGCTTGCACAGATTTCAAGGAAGTATTTTGCAGTGTTGATAAATAAGCAAACGGAAAATTAAAAATTTACTATATACTTCAGGCTATACTCAGATGTTGTCTTTTAGGACAAGAAGACAATATAGATGTCTATTATTAACTAAGGGAGAGCCATATATGAAATACTTTGCAGCAGTCCTTGGGGCTGGCCCCCTTCCAGACCATGGGGGGCAGAAGTGAATGGTAAAAAGCTCTGCCTGCAAGCAGCCTGCATTCTTCTGAAAGGCCACAGAAGGTCCACACAGAAATTGCTGACTAAATAATGTTTGTAGACACTCGTAATTGTTAGAAAATGAAATAGGCTGGAGAGTGGTTAGGTGGTCAGGAAGGCCTCTCTAGACTAGGAGGCCATCCCCAAATTCTATGTGGGCTGCTTTCTAATAGCTCATTTTTAGGTCCATGGTTTGTTACTGAGAACTACTTTCCCCACGAAAAGTAAAACATGGTGATTATGTTCCTAAAGCAGCTCATAAAAGACTTGACTCAGAAAATACAACAACAATAACAATAACAACAACAACCAAAACAGTGTTTGAATTCTGGTTGTGATACTTACTAGTAGTCTGCTTCAGACACATCATTCTTTCCTCACCTGTAAGATCACGATCATAATATATTGGGAGCATTAAAGATAACTTATGAAAGGGGCCCAGTAGAGTGCCTGGCATATATGGTAGGAGATAGTTATGGTCCATAATATAATCTTCTAGACCAGTAGTTGACCAGCATTTCTGTAAACAAATAACAAATATTGTTGGCTTTGTGGGGCATCCAGTTTCTGTTGCATTTGCTTGACTCCTGTAATGTGAAAACAGCCATAGACCACATGTAAGTGAATGAACATGGCTGTATTCCAGTGAAACCTCATTTACAAAAACAGTGAGCAGGCTGGATTTGGCCAGCTGGCCATAATTTTATGAACCCTGCCCTGGAATATATGTATATATCACTGTATTGATAAAAATGTAGTAATTGGAATATGTTATAACTGAACCCAGTCATCAAATGTAGCACTAATTCATTCATTCATTCATTCATTCACTTTAGAGAGAACACATGTGAGTGGGGGGAGGGTTAGAGGGAGAGAGACTCTCAAGCAGACTCCCTGCCGACTGTGGAATCCCACACAGGGCTCGATCTCACAACCCTGAAATCATGACCTAAGTTGAAATCACCAGGTGGACGCTTAAGCGACTGAATCACACAGGCGCCCCAATGTAGCACTAGTTCTGTGATAAAAAGCACTCAGTTGTGTCTCACTCTGACAGAAACTTGCTTTTAGCCTGTTGGAGAGAGAGGGACTCTCCTAACCACCCAGTCTTTTCTTGTTAGAAGTCAGAAGTAGTGCATGGTAGGAGCGCCTGGGTGGCTCAGTCTGTTAAGTGTCTGCCTTCAGCTCAGGTCATGATCCCGGGGTCCTGGGATCTAGCCCCGCATCCGGCTCCCTGCTCCGTCGGGAGTCTGCTTGTCCCTCTCCCTCTGCCCTGCTCGTGCTCCCTCTCTCTCTCTCTCTCTCTCTCTCAAATTATAAAAAAAAGAGTCCATGGCCCAGGGCTGTCCTTCTGTCAGAGCAAAGCTGCTCAGGGATAGAGTGGAATCTCCCGGACGAAAGAAGGGGGATTTATTTGTGAGGAAAGTAGCCATGGTGTTCAAAGCTTCTCAACAATGCCACTTGGGAACACTGTGTAACCCTGGGCTCTCAGGGTGTCACTTTATTTTCCTTCAAACATGCCCACCTACTGGTCCACCTCCTCCCCTGCTCTGGTCCTGGTTAGTTTCGAAAGGGTAATTCTGCATCAGAATCCCTGGCGGCCGATCGCTGTGCCCTAACCACACTGTCAGGGCGCCCAGCCGTCCCTGCTCCGGTCTGATTCAGATACAACTGTGGTGATGCTCTGGAGTCTAGACTGGTAACACGTATACATTGCTGAAAATAAATTGAGGCCTAGCAAACATTTTAAGAGTTTCTTTGAACAAGACTCGATTCGATTGGGCAGCACCAAGCCGGAAGTAGGCGCACTCTGCCAACAGGCGTGAGGGGAAAGACTTACGTGGAGAAAGTACAATGGCAAAGCAAAACAATTATTGGACTAAGGGTGGCTTAAAGCCTAGTTGGCTGCTAGTGATTGGTTGTTCTCAGCGTTTTGATTCTGTAACCATGAGGCATTTACAGGCTGATTTTGGGTTGCTTAGTAGCCTACTGCAGCATTAGAGCTCCTCAGTCTGATGGCCCCCCCCCGTGCAATGAATGAAGTGAGCAGACCTAACTCACACTGTTGTTCGCCTTGGAGAGCTAGGGACTGGCATAAAGGCTGGGCTCTTTCTCTAACAGAGAGAAAGGGATCTTCCTTTCCTTCTCCTTCTCTCTCTCTCCTGGCCAGGCCATTCTGACACCACAGAACTATCACTCATTGCCTTAACTTGTAAATTTGGCACCCAGGGAAGGGCATGGGGAACTGAGGGCCATGAGAAGGAGCTTCGAGGGGAGGGAAGGGAAGTGGAGGCATGGGTGGGGTGGGGGGGGGAAGTGTGCAGCCTTCCCTTCATTTGCCCTGGGGGCTTGGCCCCGCCCACAGACACCTGCCCTAGGGGCTTGGCCCCGCCCACAGACACCTGCCCTGGGGGCTTGTCTGGAATCAGATGTGGAATGGCATAAAGATGGTGTTTATGGCATAAAAAATGGCATAATTGGAATTAAAGAATTAAAGGGACTAGAACTTTGGCATGTGTGTTCGTGTTTATAGGGAGCTCATTTTATTTTCTGATCATAAGATTTTATGTAAATCTTAGGATTTTTCATTAATGGGAACTAAATTTTTAGAGAGGCAGGGTAGCCCGGTAGTTAAGATTCTGCCAATTTGTAGCTGAATGGCATCGGAAAAGCTAATTTTTCCTATCTATGTTTTAGGATAAAGGGGGTAAGAAGTTATACCTGCTAGAACAAAATGGATCCATAGTACTGTTCAAGGCACACTGGCTATTGGGACTCGGGCATACTGCCTTGATTTGATACTGCAGAAAATGTAGCAAATCCTGCACCAATTCTGTTTTTATTTAAAAAAAAAAAAAAGTAACAAGAGCTAAGGTTTTATTGTTTGGTAGGAGCTTCTTACAGAACTACTGAATACATGGCACAGGCATTACAACAGAGTGGCCAAAATCATGCGCTCTGTAGCGGGACGGTGGTGGCTCAAACCACATCTTCGGCACTTCCCAGTGTATCGCAATGGACATGTTGTTAAGATGCTACTGTCTCCATTTCCTCAGGGACAAAACTGGGGTAATGTATGCCTGACTTAGTTCACAGTGGGCTTGAGAACTAATACATGGCAAACCCTTAGCTCCTGCCTCATAGTAAGAGCTCAGAAAGTATTTTAATATTTTAATGCAAAGGGAGGGAGGTGATTGACAGAGGAAGGGGTGGGGCACTGAGAAAATCCCATGACCCAGCAAGGAGAGGGAGAGGACTCCTCATAACCAATTTGGTGCCTCTTGTAGGTAAAAAAACAATGTGCGTCTGGAGCCTTTCTGGATTATAGCCTTAAAGAATTAGAAAAGCAATCCTCATAGGATTTAAATATGAATTAAAACTATGATGCTGTTTTTCTTCAAGCGTCCAATTACTAAATAACTGTCTAAAATAGAGTGAGCACACAGACTGAAAATTAGGTCTGGCTCAAATGTGCCTCATTTTACTGACTTCTGTTGCTTTCAGTGTACATGGAGACCTGTCAGAGACCTGGTGTAAGCTATCTCTGGAATGTTCCATTACTCTGCTGCCTAGGAGTGTAAAGGAGTGCTGAGAAGCACGTTTCCTGGCAAATATGGGGACAAGCGCTTAGGTTTTAGTTTTCATTTGGTTATACTGGTCTAGCAGGAGTGGTTTTTACTTTTTTACAATGAACACTGCCAAGGACTTGGAATGGAAATGCCAGAAGGAGTAGCACTCTGAGACTCTAAATTTTATTTAGTGTGTACCTCGAAACCTGTTCTAGCTTCCTATTTACTGCCATGTTGATATTGTGAAAGAGCTTATTCTCATTTTACACATGGACAAACAGATCCAGCCCAGTGGCTGTCAGCACAGGGCCTGGTGCTAAAATCCTCATGCCGGCTTGCAGGCTCTTCATACACATATATTTCTTTTCCATCTAAATCTCCCACCTCTGAGGCCAGAAGAGCATGCGGTTCTGCAGTTCATATATGCTGCTGGAATGACTCTCCTAATGAATTTTCATTAAGAAAAAGACAGGCAAAGGAAAGAAAATCAAAAGATACTCTGGTCTGAAGGTCTCCGAGGTTATGAACGTGTCAAAGGATGGGTATCATAAACGAGCCAGAAAATCTAGATAATATGTTTGTAACACATGAGAGGAACAACTCTTTGAAATGCAATGTGAATTCATGGGGTAGGGGCCAAGGAAAGCACAGGATGAATTAGAAGGCCTGGCTGCTCTTCTTGGCTGTAATGATGAGGAGAAGTCTCAAAACTCTGCGCTTTGGTTTCAGAAAGTGATTCTAAAATCTTCTGTCTTCCCTATGATATGGATCAAATAAATCAACGTATATGAGGGTACTTTCTAAAAGATCTCAAAATTGTCCATTAAAGTTCTCTTTTTAAACATAAACATGTGCTAGTACTTGGGTAATAAATTAAGAATATTTGCACAGTTTATTATATTCTGCTTCATGTTCAGTGAGGTACTGAAGGGGACTTTGAGGAGGGAGAGAAAAGATTGGTGGGGTTAGCTCGCCCAGCTCAGCTGGGCTCTCCTTTCTGAGCATCCGTAAGTGTCCATATATTTGGGACTCCTTTCAAATGTCAGCTGAGCTGGCCTTTTCTGTCACAACACCAGCAGCAGTGTTTGGATTAATGAGGAGACTATGCTGCTGGCCTAAAGCACTGGCCTCTGAGCAAGGTGCCTGGTATATATGTGGGCAGATCCACACTTCACAAAGGTCCTTCCCATTTCCAGCTGTTCGTCCTTATGCTCCAGGCGTCAGCCTCACCCAGTCTAGACATGGCGTTGCTGTGGCTAAGCCTTCTGCAGTCACTCACCCAGGCCCCAAGAGCAGGTGAGAGTGGGCTGCTGAGAGTCGGAGCGCTGACAGCTCAGCAAAAGCAAACCCATCCCTGTCTTAGCATAAGTGTAGAACAAGAGCAAAGATTCCCAGACCATACGTGGCTTTGGAAAGGACAGACCGATTAAGTCCTGTGGGGTGAGGCGGGGGAGTTCTGAGAGAGAGAAATCCTATCCAAACATGACCTCAGAGGCACCAGTCAGGCATAGGCGTTCCTATTCAATTGAAAGATCTTCTGCATAAAACTGATCTTTGGAATTGGCAATAGCTGCAGCCAAGCTGCATAATAACGAGGAAAATGAGAATGGAGTTAGGAGTGGAACAGGCACGGCGTCCCATTCCTGCAGGTCTGAAGTCCAGCACTACTCCACTCTGCATGGGAAGCGTAGAACCCACGTGATACATGTAATGTCACATTGTCACCCCTTTCTCAAAGGAAACACAACTCATGAGTAATTTTCATTTCACCAGTAAAAAAACAAAACATCAACACCAAATAAGACCTTCTCCAATGGCAAGTTCCCTAGAGCAACTCTGATGTTCTCTTATCCAATCTCCAGAGATACTACATGGTTCTCCTTGGTCTGGTGTGGTGTAAAAGACATCCCTCCTGTTTCTTAGTGGGGCGACGATGTGTGCAGTAATAGACATTTCTGTACTTGGGAGCTATTGAAGAAAGATTCCTTACAATGAAAGGTTTGTCATAGGTGCCATTGTTATATCAGGTTGTCAAGTGAGGTAAAAAATTGTTTCCCTGGTCTCATAGTTTATTGTTGCAAGCAAAGCATTTTTTGTAGAAAAAATTATATATTAGGAGATTATTTCAAATGTATTTTTAACTTTTATGAACTCTTCTTTCCTGCCTGCCTGCCTGCTGGCCACTCATTGATACTGGCTGGGTATCTAGGTGTGTCATGCTGTTTCTTTACAGCTTATTATTTTTTATGGGATATGCTCATTGTTTAACTTACTATCTGTCCTAGGAGGTGTCACCGTTGAAATGTAAGCATCAGTCTGTGATCATTTTCTTCTCCAATATCCTTGGTTTATAACTCCACTTGGATAGGACTTTATGCTATCAAGATTTGAGAATGGAGAATTAGTCTAAAGATTTCTAAATTCCCCGATTTCAGGGTGGGTCCTTTAAAACTTCTTTTGACAGAGGCAATGGGACCCCATCGTTCATTTCTCCTAATACCTTACCCTTTCCCCGACAGCTTTGCCTGTTTCCCTCTCAGAAAAAATCAAGCAAGAGAAATGGAGCTCATGAGTTTTGGCCACTGTGTTGTTAGTTTGGGGTGGGGAGGAGGTAAAGGAAAGGAGAAAGAAGATAGGACAGGAAGATAGGGTGTTGGTTGATATCTTAATTTACTTTCATAGAAAATTTGCCCAGGTTATCACCATTTCCCTGCCATTACTCTTCAGCCTTTCTCTGTCCACTGGAGGATGCACCACATGGCAAGTTTCACCACTGTTTCTACTTTGGGAGACTCGTGAGGGCAGGGAGGGACTTGTATTCCTGAAGCGTTGTGTACATACTTTGGGTGGTCCACCCACCCCTCCTTCTCCTTTTTTCCAAATTAGGGAGTTCATAGTGGAGTTTTTTCAAAATTCCTTTCCATTTATCTCTTTCCTTGGATCTGTCTCCTGAGGAAGAAGCCACATTAATTTGTGACATTTACTGCATTTTCCTGGTTCTCACTTCTCAGCGGTTATAGGAAAAAGCCATTCCTTCCTTGTTAGCATGCTTCTCATGTAATACTTTTATTTGTTTTTTTAACTAGTGGAGATTTGCTTAATTCTTTTGGGAAGGGGGAAGTCCTATGATCCAGCATTATTCCATCTCCTTCCCCAGAATTTCATCCAAACAGTCAAAAGCAGAGCCAGCACAAGCACTTACCACTCCACTAATATGCCAGTGCCTCTTCATCCTCTGTAGGACACAGCCCAGTGCCTTGGCATGGCAGGCTAGGCTCTTTTATTCATCCCCAGGAATCTCTCTCCATTCTTGAACTCTACCGTCAAGCAACACCAAGCTGCTTGAGTTACTGTGCACACCAGATTACTCCATATCTCCTCTCCTCTCCCGGTGTTGTCCCCTGTAGTTAAAATACCCTTCTCTGACATCTTTCTTCTTTCCTCTCCAAACACACCCAACAATTTTGCCAGGTATTGCCCACAGCTCCAGTCTTGGAGACCAGCTAGCCCCAGTCTACCCCTCTACTGCCAATACAGGGTCTGTGCTCCCCTCTGACCTGTCTGGCATGTTTCTATCATTACATGTTATGCTGTTAATCTTTATCCCTTTGTATTGTAATTATCTGTACCTCTGTCTCTCTGCTCCACTAGATGGGACTCCTTGAAGCAAAAATAGTCTCTCTCTGGATGACAGCACAATGCCTAGCACATAGTAGGTCAAAGAATACATGTTCATTAAAATGAATGGCATTAAAACAAGCTAAGAGGCTTGTTATCCAGGGAGAGTAGTTCATGGCAGACTTCAGAATTCTTCCATCAGCAAAGGAAGTAAGAAGAATCCATTGTGGAATCTCTGGCCACTTGTTCTATGACAGTAATGGAGCACCTTTAGTTAAGTAGAAGACCTTTATCATGGGCAAACTGATATAATTCCTTCTCCAATAAACAACAATAGGGGAAATCAGAACTTTCAAGGGGAAAAAAACCAGTGCCAATCCCACACTGTTGGTAATAGCATTTGCTTTCTGTGGTCTATGGTTTTATTGTATTTTTTTTTCTCCTAGCATTAAAAATGGCCTTGAATTACCTTGATCTTTTTTCATTCAGTGGATAGCCTTTAAAGGAAAAAAAAGTAAATAAGGGAAATAAAAATTTTGACACATAGATAAAAATACAGTTGTCCTAGCAAATTTAATTTTTAAACTCAGCTGATTATCTTAAATTCAATATATTTCCAAACCCTTTTTAAAAAAGTGTCACCTATAACATTTAATGTCAAATATATCATTTGTTCGAATAAATAAAACACCACTAGTGATTGGCACTGAAAGTTTTATAAATGCAGTTGGTTTATTTAAATAATTTAGTTAAGCTTTGGATTCTCTTGTACCCCTTCTGGCCTAATGAGTTGGAGACCTCTCAAACATATATCAGGGAATTTCTTGGGCAGAACCACCCTTGAAGAAACTAAAGTGGAGGAAAGGTTTCAGAGGTATTTTTGTTTCATTTCCCTTAGAAGATTTAGATGTACTTTTACCGTATTTATTTGTTCATTATATTTAATTTGAATGTGAGACATCTGAGGAAAATTCCATTAAAATTTCTAAGACGATATCCTTTATACAGGGGGAAAAAAAGTGGTATGGCAGCTGACAATTATTTGAAAAAGGTCTGTGCTGCTGACTTAGGATCTTTACTACAGGTGATGGGAAAATGCACCTCTAGTATCGGAGCACAGAGAGGTATTTTTAGAAAGAAATTAAGGTACTGTAGTCAGAATAATGCCCTCCAAAGATGTTTACATTCTCATCAGGTTCTGTCAATATTTTGTTAAATGCCAAATTAAGGAATTGTTTGGAGAGGATATTAGTAGCGTTTCTAATTAGCTGACCTTAATATAAAGAGATTATCCTGCTTGATCCGGGTGGTCCTAGGCTACTCACAAAGGTCCTTAAATGTAGAAGGGGGGGGGGCAGGAGAAGTCAGTTAGATTTAAAGATAGGAAAAGGGGACAGCAGTTGGGGAGTGCCTTAGAAGCACAACAGGTAAGGGAACATTCTCCCCAAGAAGCTCCAGAGAGGAACACTTTTACCAAAACCTAGATTTTAGTCCAGTGAGACTTCCAACCTATGAGACTAATACATTTCTGTGTCTGTGGTCATTTGTTACAACAGCAAGAGAACACTAATACAGGTACATTCGATGTGATGCTGCACAGTCATTAAAAATAATACTTTCCACATAATGTGGAAAATATTCATGGTAAATTGTTGGGTTAGAAAAGCAGCTGAGGAAACACTGTAGGACGGTGAAATCAAACAAATATATACGTTTATGGAAAATTTGCAAGATAGGCTGTAAAATTATATTCATGGTTCTCTGTGGATGTTGGGATTATTATTTTTCTGTCTTCTTTCTGTACTTCCCAAGTTTCTTACTTAATCAGAAAATAAAATTAAATGTTGAACATGATTGACCTTAACAATGGAGATAGGTTACTCATAGTATTTTAACTCCTTCAAAATCTTGGAGAGGAGATGAGCTCCGATGAATATAGTAAGCTCCTGTAGGTTAGCTTGTGCTCAATCCTTACTTTGCCAAATTTCTGCATCGCAAACACATTGAAAATATGTTAACGTCTACCTGCTTTATTTTTGATTTTTTTTATGAACTAAAGTTTGAAACCTGAGCCATACAAAATTAGAAAATATTTTTGGCATACAAAGATTAATCTCTGAGTATTTGTATTAATGGTGTAAAGATTACAATAGCAGGATAACTAAGTACATAGGTGTAGTATCTAAGACTAAAACCTGAGGTGAGTGGACTTAACCTTTATGGGCTCAGCTGGATACTGCCTTTTACCTTTCCTTACCAGATACACTCCTGGCACCCATCATTGTTAAAAAGTCTCCCCTTCATGCCTTATGTATTTGATTTTCATTAGTGGTGGGTTTTATTGTTGCTCTTGATATATGTAGAGAATGTAACTTAAAGGAAATTAAACCTCTATAAGCAGGATAAAATTCTCCAAGTTAAGTCAAATGCTTTGATGTCAAGAGCATTTTCAATAACTATTATCTACCATACAAAACTGCTCAACTTTAATATAAAGTCCTGGTTCCGAGTCACTGGGTAAAAGACCATTATTTAGTACCTGGGAGGCAGCAGACTGCAGCGACAGGAAGGGAGCTCAGGCATCACGGGTGATGTGTCTCTGTTCCTGCAAGTGACTCCAACTTATTGAGTTCCTTTGTAAAAGGGACTGTGACGATCCTCATCGCTTATAGTTATGAGAAGGAAAGGACACAAAATTGTTCTCCCTGTATCAGGAATTGGTGGCTATCATTATAGCTGAAGGCCCTTTTTACTGAGTATTGTTACTTGAACTACACAATTTAAGAAAATTCAGTAACTGCTTGTGTTTGGTCATTTCAAGGCATGTCTTCTTATTAGGTGTGATAAAGTAACACGTATCTAACAAGAAACTGCTGTTGTATGGGAAGCTAACTGGCAGAAGTAGCAGAAACTTCTGTTTGATCTGTGTTTGTTTCCTATCACCTCAGTAGAGAATACAAACCTGCACCTAGTTTCTCCAAAATGCTTTATAAAGCGGATGTGATTTCTTCTCCTGTGACACAGTGTAAAAGAGGACCCTGGTGTTTTTAGGTACAAGTCCTAAAGGAGAAAGAGAAACAGGAGGGTATTTGGCTTTGGCCTCTAAGGTCTCCTAGGGAAATGATGGGAATGTAATGAAAACAAGAGCACCTTGCTGGAACTTACCTTCTCTCTCCATTTGCTTCACTATCACTCTTAAGGATTTTTTTTATGTGTATGGCAAAGTCAAACCTGTTACTTTGTGAAATAGCAACCATGTCCAAGTCTTCAAGGACAACTGCAATAAAACCCAAAGCACAAAAGGGGCACTTCAAACAGGGAAATGCTTTTCCTAAGATGTTAAATCAGGAGTGACTAAAAGAGCCGGATTACTTATGTAAAAATGAGGAATAAAAGAATAAGTTCTTAAATTTAAATAATCAAATGAAATATCCTTGGTTTGCTAATATCCCTTACCCTGTCTTGGAAAAAATTCTTTATTCAACAATGTTGAGACTCTAGGGGATCTTGGGATAATCTTCAGATAAAAGGTTAAACTGTCCTTTTTGTGCTAAATGTTGGGTACACAACGGCATTGCATATTTTCAAAGCAAACTGCTAAAAGTACAGTATGCTGCAGAAAGTTTGTAAGTTTTCACAATCAGTGTTTTAACACAGAAATCTGTTTATTAAACCAAACAAAACAGAGAAAATTATACCAGCCCTCGATTTTTTTGAATTTTCATTTAAATAAGCAAACTCTAAATCCACACCTTAAAAGATGTTTGTGCATCTATGTATTTCCAAAATACTCATATTTCAATAAGATTTTCACATTATATTCACCAACAGTATCACAAAAGTTTTTTTGTTTTTTTGTTTTGTTTACGTAACCGTCAGGAACAGTAATTCTAGAAACGCTAGAAGAAAAAGCATAGCAATGTCCACAGTTACAAGAAAAAGTGCACATTACTTGGTCACAATCACAGTCATTACTTGAAAAACTATATGTAACAAGTACATAAGAAATATCACTGATGCCTTAAACTCATTATCAAAAACTGAATGACATAAGTTTTACATGAAATAAGGCAAATTCAGGAATGCACAAAGAATTCATAATCCAACCAAAGCTGAACAACAGAAAAATAATCATACAAGAAGCATAAACTGATGTACTTCTCCCTAAATATTTAGAAAATAGGCTTGCCTCAGTGCACAGAGAAAACACCATTCATGTGTATCCAACACTATAAAATAAGAAAGAAGGGCAAAGTGTGGGGGTAAGGAGGGGACAGTTCATTGAAAGTTGCAGCTGCATCCACTGAGAGTTCTCTACATCATTGTTACCTAGAACTGTAAATTATACAAATCCTATCAGGAGAGGTAATGGTCTTTTTGGAAACTTTCTGAAATAGTGAAGGAAAAACTACACATGAGTGCAAATTTTCAGATTGTCACTTGCAACCTCTTAACATTCAGCCATCTACATCCAATTGCTGCTGGAGGCATGCCTGAAACACAGCAGCGTCAATCCGGGGTGAGCAGCTGTAAGGAACCAAGGTGTGATTTTTTTTTTTTTCAATGATATGTCTTTTTTAATATTAAAAAATTCTGTGATGAAAACCTCTATTGCGAAACCACAATGTTGAGTGGCATGATGAGCGTGAGTGCAGAAACGCAGGCTTCTCTTAGAAGTAGTTCCTGATGTGACGATTTAAAGAACGTAGCAAGGGTTTGTTTTCCAGCATTGTTATTTTTGTAGAAAGAATTTGGAAAGAGAAGGCAAAGGGATGTGGAAAAGGTACTTACAGTAGTTTCTCAAAACAGTTTTCTTTTAGGACCTATGAAAAAGTTACCAAAGTAAAAATGACAATTTTGAATGAAAAACAAGTTTTCTTTTTATAAAAATTACACATATTTTTTTAAAATACAAGATCCTTCTCAATGTTGTTATATCCTGTAGCAACAAGAAATTTGGCTTTTTTTTTTTTTTTTTTGCCAGATACTGCAGCTTTCTGTCCAATAAGTCAGTAGCAAATTCCACTAATATTTCAGTTGGATCTTGAACTATTTTTTTTTTTTAATACCACAAGCTTCTTCTGTTTTATCCTTGAATTAGGAATATACAGCTTTTTTTTTTTTTTTTTTTTTTTTTTGCCCCAGATATTTATGCTGACAAACTAAAACAAAAAGCAGTAGGCTGGACACATTACGGTATCTCAAGTACTTCAGAGGTCAGAGTTCCTTTGAAGCACCTTAACACATCACTTTATGGATCAAGGACAATGTGGCATAATGGAAGTACTTCTCTTAAGACTGTGCAGTAAGACCAGAAGCATCTCTGCTGGGAAATCAAAATGTCATTAGTGGAAACTGCAAATTTAGACCTCTGTGAAGAGGACCGTCATTTGACTCAGTTCTGTTGTAAAATAAGATTTTCCAGTTCATCTGCAGAACGCAATAAAAATGCAGCTGATTCTCGATATCCTGCAACGAGCTGCCTCACAGCACTGATCTCAGTTGGACTCAGCTGGGGTCTGGAGCTTGAACTGCTGGAGGAGCCTGAGCTAGTTGCCAACTGCCTCTTCATGCTGAGATCCGTGGGTCCTAGAAAAAATAATCACAAAATTAACATGAACAATCTTTGTTCCGGAACTTTGAACACGAGCATTAAATTGTGGACTTAATTCACTTACTCTTTTGTGAGAAGCTGCTGATACCTTTAATCAAATACATCAGCTCTCCGAAATACCAAAGAGCAACATGATGTGAGATGAGTGGCTGAGTATTCTGAGAGTCCTTGTCCAGGCAATCGCCTCTTACTGTGGGAAGTCCGTGAAGAAGAACTTCTCCTAACGTGTGCTTTTTGGAAAATTCAATTTTAAATCTACTTTACCCCGTGTTGTAGAAGTTTCTCCGCAGCAGCGTAAAATGTTGGGACTTATAAATGCTTTGTGTTTGCACCGTTGGTTAACAAATAATTTTAGATTCCACCTACTCAGACTTGGAAACATCCTAGATTGTCCTAGATTGTGAGGCTAATGACTCCAGACTACAAACTCCTCCATTTAGAACAAAGGAAATTTTGGACAGGGGAATTCAATGACATGGTTACAATTCAACAACTTTTAAGTGGCACAGTAAGGATGTGAATTGCATATTATTTCATTTCAGGCGAATGCTTTTCTTCCATCAAGTTGATTAGTATTTAAAAATATGTATTAAATTAGTAAAAATTAGTATTTAAAGATATTAGCAGTTTGTTTTAGAGGGGTACAAAAAGTAAATGATCAGTACACACAATCTGCAAAGAAACCAGACCTGGAATAGTGCTTTAGGTATTGCTAAAGATGCTTCTATATTATTTGCATAAAACATTTAGGTGTCAAAATGTTTATTACATATAATTAAACCAAATCAGATAGGTCTGTTGACATTTCGTAAATTTTTAGTTTTTTGTAAATTTTTACTTTAAAACAATTTAGTTAACACAAATGTCTGAATTAAAGATTTTTAAGATGCTTTGCATCAATTCTTGATTAAGGGTTTTTTATGTATTATAAAGGTTAAGTGTTCATTGTTATAGCAATTACTTAATGAAAAGAACTATAATTATTAAATTTGCAATGAGTAATACATTTAAAAGCCCTGAATAAATATTAATGTGGACATAAGGCAGGCTCAAAAATTGTAGCGATGCTCTAACTTGAAATGATTTAAACAGATTTTTCTTAAAGATAACGTTTCAGATAATGGTATTCATTTCCTGAACCGAAACAAGGGATGTTATTTTATCCTGTTCGTTCTTCTTGAGGCCTGATGGAGACCGGTCAGGACCCAACCCCCTTCACTCTGTACCCTGAAGGGAGACGAGGACTCCTGTCAGCTAGGTGGCACATGTCCCATGAGGTGGGAACAGCTTCACTTGTAATTTAATTAGGACAGAGACAAGACTAGCACACAAGAACTCTGACATTTGAGAGGGACTTATTTCCACTTCTGCCACAGCCTTTCAAAGCCTTGATTTCCTAGCAGGAGTTAGCTTCCATTTGTTCTGCTGTGTACAAAATCCTGCTGCTGACCTAGCAAGCTGAAAGGGAGAGATGTGGGCATGTCACACTTGCAAACAGGAATTAATGAAGAAGTGTGCAAGCAAATCAATAGCAACTAGGTTATTTGGAAAGTTCTGAATGGATTAAGAAAATATCATGACAATGGATTCTGGTTTATGGATGAACCAACTTTAAATTTGGATTTTTTTGTCCTTTATATTCAAGAATCCTAGTACCAGTACAAATCTTTATAAAAGGAAGGAAGTGGAAAGGATTTTTCTCAGTTATGTAGATATGGCACGTCTAGTTGATCATTTTTTTGTTAGAAGTTGTAACATTTTATGATGTTTTTGCTGACAAGCCAAGTGGCTGGTTGACATCTTTAAGTGGAATTGAGAAAGGGTGAGCCTAGGGCTCAGGTTCTTTCTGGGATGAAAAAGATGGTGATTTCATTCTAACACTGCACTTTACAGATTATTCTCTACCTCTGGCTCGGGGGTAAAGGCTTCCCAACTAAGACATGGCTTTCACTTTCTTTCCGATTATCAACATAGGCAAATTCTAGATAGCTCAGGAACACAGAAGCCATTCACACCTTTGTTATTTTTCTGGAAGAAAGTTGACTTCATTATCTTGGTGTCTTTTGGATCTACAGGATCAGGATTAAGTATAATCAAAACTATAAGGAATTCTTTTTGCTGAATATTACTCAAAACTTCAAAGCTAAGAGGTTGAGCAGGGAAGCAAAAAAATTAAAAGTCACAAATGAACAAATTTAGTGACTACTCAAACAGCCTTTCCTTGTTTGTTACTAGTATTCTTACCTGCCTCATTTAGACAATGTCCTACTTCGTTGGGTTAGCGTAACCCAAACAATCAATACAAAGTAAAACTTCAAATCTTATGAAGACACTGGATTTAATGAATTCGAGGAAAATATTTTGGAGATTTAATCAAATCACAAAGCCACTAAAAAGTATGGTTCTGGAAGAGTGGGACCAGTTAACAAAACAAACAAAAATAATGACAAAATAGGTATTTCAAGAGAAAAATGATTTGAGTATCAAGTGTTAAAGCAAATCAAAAAACTTGACAAGTTTTAAAACCATAATTATGCAGATCTACTTTATGTTCATTCTGAAAATTTGAGTAAGAGATATTTCATGGTAACAGGCAATGTTAGAAAAATTAAACTCCACCAAAACCAATCTTTGATTTTTTGTTTAAGGTTTGGAGGCAGATTTAAGTTATAAGTAAATTCTAATTAAAGGAAAATGAGTATCTGTAATTCACTTTATTTTTTGATATATTTTTAAATTAAAATATAGTTCACATACAATGTTATATTAGTTTCAGGTGTACAACACAGTGATTCAACAACTCTGTTATGCTAAGTTCTTTTTGTTTTCTTTGTGTTTGTTTCAAGTTTTTATTTAAATTCTAGTTAACATTTGGTTAATATTAGTTTCAGGAGAATTTAACGATTCATCATGTGCATTTAACAACCAGTGCTCATCACAAGTGCCCTCCTTAATACCCATCACCCATTTTTCCCATCCCCTCCCCTTTTCCCCTTCAGCAACCCCCCCATTTGTTCTCTATAGTTAAGAGTCAATTTTATGGTTTGCCTCTTTTTTTTTTCTTTCCTCTATGTTCATCTGTCTTGTTCCTTAAATTCCACATATGAGTGAACTTGTATGGTATTTCTTTCTCTAACTTATTTCGCTTAGCATAATACACTCTAGCTCCATCCACATCATTCAAATGGCAAAATTTCATTCTTTTTGATAGCCAAGTAATATTCCACTATCCATCAGTCAATGGACATTTGGACTCTTTCCATAATTTGGCTATTGTTGATAATGCTGCTAAAAACATTGGGGTGCATGTGCCCCTTTGAATCAGTATTTTTGTATTCTTTGGATAAATACTTAGTAGTGCAATTGTTAGGTCAAGGGTAGTTCTATTTTTAACTTTTTGAGGAACCTCCATACTGTTTTCCAGCTGCACCAGTTTGTATTCCCACCACCAGTGTAAAAGGGTTCCTCTTTCTCTGCATCCTCACCAACATCTGTTGTTTTCTGTGGTGTTAATTTTAGCCATTCTGATCAGTGTGAGGTAGTAGCTCATCATGGTTTTGATTTGTGTTTCCCTGATGATGAGTGAGGTTAAGCATCTTTTCATGCGTCTGTTAGCCATCTGTATGTCGTCTTGGGGAAAAAGTCGATTCATGTCTTCTGCCCATTTTTTAACTGGATTTTTTGGGGGAATGTTGAGTGTTGAGTTTATTAAATTCTTTATAGATTTTGGATACTAACCCTTTACCAGATAGGTCATTTGCAAATATTTTCTCCCATTCTGAAGGTTGCCTTTTCACTAAAATGTAGCTATCATCCATCACCATACAAATCTATTATAATTCCATTAACTATATTCTGTAAGCTGTACCTTTCATCCCTGTGACTTAGTTATTCCATAACTGGAAGCCTATATCTTCTATTCTCCTTCAACCACTTTGCCATCCCCCATCCCTCTAGCAACCATTAGTTTGTTCTCTGTATTTATGGGTCTGTCTCTGCTTTTATTTGTTGTTTTAAGTTCCACAAATAAGTGAAATCATATGGTGTTTGACTTTGTCTAATACCATCCATCCATGGTATTAGAGAAAGTCCATCTATGTGGTCTCAAATGGCAATATCTCATTATTTTTTTTAATGATAGTCCATTACACACATGCCCACAACCACACAGCCCATGCATTTATTTATGGACACTTGGGCTGCTTCCATATCTAGGCTATTGTTAAAAATGCTGCAATAAACATAGAGGTACATATATTTTTTTTTTCAAATGAGTGTTTCTATTTTCTTTGGGTAACTATCCAGTAGTGAACTGCTGGACCATATGGTATTTCTATTTTTAATTTTTTGAGGAAACTGCATACTATTTTCCATAGTGGCTACATCAAATTACATTCCCACTGGCAGTGCATGAGGAGGGTTTCTTTTTCTACACATCTTCACCAACACTTGTTATTTCTTGTCGTTTTGAATCTAGACATTCTGACAGGTGTGAGGTGATAACCTCATTGTGGTTTTGATTTGCATTTCCCTAATGATTACTAACATCGAGCATCTTCCAATGTGTCTGCTGGCCATCTGTATGTCTTCTTTCGAGAAATGTCTATTCAGGTCCTCTGCCCATTATTTAATCACATCGTTTGGGAGGGCTTTTTGGTATTGAGTGTATAAGTTCTTTACATATTTTGGATATTAACCCCTTATTGGATATATCATTTGCAAAAATATTCTCCCAATCAGTAGGTTGTCTTTTCAATTTGTTTGATGGTTCCTTTGCTGCACAAAAGCCTTTCATTTTGGTGTATTCCCAATAGTTTATTTTTGCTTTTGTTTTCCTTGCCTGAGGAGACCTATCAAAAAAAAAAAAAAAGTTGCTAAGGCCAATGTCAGATTACTGCCTATGTTTTCTTCTAGGAGTTTTATGGTTTCAGGTCTCACATTTAGGTCTTGAACCCATTTTGAGTTTATTTTTGTGTATGGTATGAGAAATTGGTTCGGTTTCTTTCTTTTTTGCAAAATGGAGCTGTCCAGTTTTCCCAGCACCATTTATTGAAGAGACTGTCTTTTCCCCACTGTATATTTTTGTCTCCTTTGTCATGGATTAATTGACCATATAAGTGTGGATTTATTTCTGGGCTCTCTATCCAGGTCCATTGATCTATATGTGTTTTTGTGCCAGTAGCATTCTGTTTTGATTACTATAGCTTTGTAGTGTATATTGAAATCTGGGACTGTGAAACCTCTCGCTTTGTTCTTCTTTCTCAAGATTGCTTTGTATATTTGAGGTCTTTGTGGTTCCCTACAAAATTTAGTATTCTAGTTTTGTGAAAAATTCTGTTGGTATTTTGATAGGGATTGAATTAAATCTATAGATTGCTTTGGGTAGTATGGACATTTTAACAACATTCTTCCAATCTATGAGCATGAGATACCTTTCCATTTGTCTTGTCTTCAATTTCTCTCATTAGTATTTAATGTTTTCCGAGTACTGTTCTTTAACATCCTGATTAAAGATTCTTTTTACTTCTGCTCTGATCTTAATTATATCATTCTCTCTACTATCTTTGAATTTTGTTGGTTCTTTTTCTAATTCATTTAGGCCACAAAGTTAGATTGTTTATTTGAAAATTTTTTTTTTTTTTAGGTAAGCCTGTATCATTGTAACCATGTCTTTTAGAACTGCTTGAAAATATTGAAACTTTGTGTTTCTACTTTTATTGTCTCAAGGTATTTTTTAATTTCCTTTGTTGAACGATTGGTTGTTCAGTAGCATATTGTTTATGTTTGGATTTTTTTTTTTCTACTTGATTTTTAGTTTCATACTGTTATGGTCAGAAAAGAGTGTTGGTATAATTTCAATCTTAAGACTTTTTTATGGCTTAACATGATCTATTCTGGAGAATGTTCCATGTGTACTTAAAGAATGTGAATTCTGTTTTTAGACAGAATATTCTATATATCTGTTAAGCCCATCTGGTCTAAAGTATCATTTAAAGCCACTTTAAAAAAAAAAAATGATTTTCTGTCTGGATCATCTATCATTGATATAAGTGGGGTGTTAAAATTCCCTACTATTTTCATATTACTGTCAATTTTTCCCTTTGTTGATATTTGCTTTTAATATTTAGGTGCTTCTATGTTGGATACATAGGTATTTACAGTTATTACATCTTGTTGGATCAATCCCTTTATCACTGTGTAATGCCCTTCTTTGTCTCTTATTAGTCTTTGTTTTAAGGTCTATTTTGTCTGCTTATTTACATGGAATATCTTTTTTCATCCCTTCTCTTTTAGGCTGTATGTGTCTTTAGGTCTGATGTTAGTCTCCTGTAGGGAGTATCAAGATGGGTCTTATTTTTTTATCCATTTAGCCACTCTGTGTCTTTTGATTGGATCATGTAGGCATTTATATTTAAAGTAATTATCAATAGGCATGTCCTTATTGCCATTTTGTCAATTGTTTTCTGGCTTTTTGCAAATCCTCTGTTCCCTTCTTGCTGTCTTTGTGTTTTGATTTTCTGTAGTGATATGGTTAAATACCAAATTTAGACAAGTATACAATAGGGAAAGATAATTAAAAGCCAGTATCCCTAATGAACATATAGACAAAAATCCTTAACAAAATATAGCAAACCGAATTCAATATATTGAAAGGATCACACAGCATGATCAGGTGGGTTTATTCCAAGGATGCAGGAATGGTTCAGTATCTACAAATCAATCAGTGTGATGTACCACATTAACAAAATGGATATAAAACATATAATCATCTCAACAGATGCAGATAAAATCCAAATTTGTTAAAAGCTGTCAACATAGCAGGTATAGAGGGAAAGGTACCTCAAAATAAAGCTGAAAGCTTTTTCTCTAAGACCATGAACAAAACAAAGATGCCCACTCTCACCAATTTTATTCAATATAGTATTGGAAGTGCAATTAGGCAAAAGAAAAAAAAAAAAAAGAAAAAAGGGGAAAAAAAGAGAAATAAATGCATTCCAAACTGGAAGGGAAGACCTGAAACTGTCAACCCTAAAATTTGCATGGAAACACACAGGACCTCAAATAGCCAAAGTAATCTTGAGATAGGAACAAAGCTGGAGGCAACATCCTCCCTGATTTCAAGCAATATTACCAAAGCTTTAGTAATCAAAATAGTGCGGTATTGGCAAAAACACATACAGAAACCACTGGAAAAAGTAGCCCAGAACTAAACTCACACATATGCGGTCAATTCATTTAGGACAAAAGAGCCAGGAATACACAATAGGGAAAGAACAGTCTCTTTTATAAATGGTTCTGGGAAAACCAGATAGCCACATGCAAAAGAATTAAACTGGAACTCTATCTTAAACTATACACAAAAATTAACCCAAAGTAGGTCAAATACTTTAAGATCTGAACCCATAAGACTCCTAGAAGAAAAAAATAGATGGTACTCTATGACCTCAATCTGGCTATGATATTTTGGATTTGACATTAAAGCAAGGCAACAAAAGTAAAAACAAAACAAAACAAAAAACACTTGGGACTATAGCAAATTAAAAAGCACTGCACAGCAAAGGAAACCATCAATAAAAGGCAACCTATCAAATGGGAGAAAATATTGACAATCATATATCTGATAAGGGGTTAACATCCAAAACATATACAAGCTTAATACAATTCAATAGCAAAAAAAAAAAAATCTGATTAATAAATGGGCAGCTCCAAATAGACATTTTTTTCAAAGACAACATATAGGTGGCCTGAAATACCTGAAAAGGTGTTCAACATCTCATAATAATCAGGGAAATGCAAGTCAAAGCCACAATGATATATCACTTCACACATGTTAAAATCGCTGTTACAAGATTTCATAAAATTCTGTGGACAAAACTCAAAATTCAACAACTGATAAATATATTAGAAAATATATATTATAGGTCTACTACTAAGAATGAAATTCTTTGGACGGGGATAACATTTTGCTTAACTGGGGTTTCAAATTTATATTCCCTGTTATTAAAATCAATTGTAAATGTCCATCTGTTAATGTGGATCTGTATAGAGATTTTATGAATTTTATATAGATGTTTCCAAATTGACTATATTCATCATTTGTAAAGGATCTATAGCCACCTTCTGGATTTTCTAGATACTTACCTAATAACTTGTCAATGCATTGAAGATTAAGTACTTCCAGTTGAAGATTAAACTGGCAGTTCTTCAATTGAACAGTGAAAACTATTTTGAAATATGGGAATTTATTTTCCACATGTATAAAGTCCAAAAAAAACATTGCTGAGCCTATACTATGTGCTCAGTAAATATATCCATTGGAAATGTAGATTTAACTTCTTGTTTTAACTTGGACAGTATGAATTTATAAAGCAGCTTAGCCACTACATGTGATTCAACCAATGTTATCAGCAAAATGGCTTTATCACGGCATAAGCTTCACATATAAAAACTGTTTCATCTTTTAATTTTAGAAAGAATTCATCAAGAATCATTGTCCATTCTGCAGCATAAGCTAATTTCCAAAGCCATTTAGTGTTTGTAATAAAGTTTTAGGGCAGTTCTTGTTCAGAAAAATTTCAATCTTGGCCCTGACCTGAAAAAAAATTGTAATAAAAGTTTCCCACAAAGCCATCAAGCTGCTGTGTCTTAGGACAAGTAAGGATTTGGGTTCAAGTAATTCTTGGGTTCTATTTTGGACAAAATCTCACAGAACTGATGATTAAATTCATGAAAACAGAGTTTAACATAGACACTACTGTTCAATATCACATGATAGATTCAAAGGTTTTCCACAATGTACCTAATTCAAGAAATGAATAGTTCAAGAAATAACTGAATGCCTTATGTTTTAATAAACTTTGTAAATTTGTCCAAATAAGCCTTTTTCTGCTTCATACATCTTAGATTCCACTTTAGGTTTTACTGAGTTATTTTGTTTTTTACATTGAAAATATTCTCAGCTAAAGGTGTTCCACTTATACTACTCATAAATACTAAGTCTTCTGTCACTTCAGACTCATCATTGATTACTCAAAAAACCCCAGCAGTATTAATAACATCTCAACTTAAGAGACAAAACAAGTTTTAATTGGTTGTCTTGTTTTTTAGTTGATTATTAATATTGCTGATATCTCAATTTCAGCCCTTCAAGCACTGTTTTTGCCATAATGCTATTAGTCAAGCAAGTTTAATTTCTTCAATTGCTGCAGTCAAACCCAATTTAATAAACTCCCTATCCATAAGTGAGGTCACTTTCCCTGCCTGACTAATACATGAGCCACTTAGAAACTTACTTTGGTTGCAGGCTTATTTTTATTTTATATTGTGATCATATGTCACAAGAGCGTGAAAAAAAATATTATTCTTTAGCATCCTGGCTAAATTAGCTAATTACATACAAAGCATCCAGTGCCGTGAGGGGGTAATAGCAGATACACATTACTAAATTCAACATACAAATGAGTTGCAGTTACAATCACAAGTGATTATAATAGAATTTGCCTTTTAATACTGCTCTTGATGATAGGATTATAATGCTATCACAAAATAAGCTGGGGTACTTTCCCCTCCTTTCAATCTGTTTGTCTAAAATGAATATTATTTCATCCTTAAGGTTTTGGTGAAACTCATCTGTAAAACTATCTGGGTATTATTTTTTAGTGCATAGGTATTTATAATACTGATTCAATGTATTAATCATTGTAAATTCATGAATATCTTTTTTTGAGTCAATATTTGCCAATTATGTTTTTGTAAAACAGTCTAACTAAATTTTCAAATATACTAGCATAAAGGCATTAATATTTTAATTTTTAAAATCTTTTGTTCATTCTTATTATTTTATATTTGTTCTTGGTTAATCTTGATAGATATTTTTAAGTCCATTCAAAGATTTTGCTTTTATTGGTTTTCTCTATTGCTTTTTTTTGTTTTGTTTTGTTTAATTTCTCCTTTTATTTTCTTGGTTCTGTTTCTAACTTCTTGGGTTAAATGAATAGCTCATTAATTTTCTTTTTCTAATGTGTGTGCCAAAATACCACTTTAGTTCCATCCCACAAATTTAATGTGTAGTGTTTTCATCTTCATTAATTATATACATTTCTAAGCACAATGCTATCAGTATATTAATAATCCTTTGGTTGTCACCATTTGCTTAGTCGATATGTCTGAAAGAATGTGTGTCATCAAACATGTCTGGGCAGGTTCTAGATATAGCCAGATTAAATTTTTGTTGTATTTCCAAATCCAAGTGATTTCCTTTTCTATCAGTCAGTCTCTGAGAGAAGTGTTTTAAAGTCTATGGCTATGCCAATTTCAGTTGCCTTGAATGTAAATGGGCTAAGTGCCCGAATCAAAAGACACAGGGTATTAGATTGGATAAAAAAACAAGACCGAAAAAACAAACCAACCAACCAAAAAACAAAAACAAAAGAAAACAAGACCCATCAATATGCTGTCTGCAAGAGACTCATTTTAGACCCTAAGACAGCTCCAGATCGAAAGTGAGGGGGTGGAAAACCATTTACCATGCTAATGGACACCAAAAGAAAGCTGGGGTGGCAATCCTTATATCAGACAAATTAGATTTTAAACCAAAGACTATAATAAGAGATGAGGAAGGACACTGTATCCTACTTAAAGGGTCTATCCAACAAGAAGATCTAACAATTGTAAATATCTATGCCCCTAACATGGGAGCAGCCAATTATATAAGCCAGTTAATAACAAAAGCAAAGAAACACATCGACAACAATACAATAATAGTAGGGGACTTTAATACCCCCCCTCACTGAAAATGGACAGATCTAAGTAAAAGATCAACAAGGAACTAAAGGCTTTAAATGACACACTAGACCAGATGAACTTCACAGATAATATTCAGAACATTCCATCCCAAAGCAATGGAATACACATTCTTCTCTAGTGTCCATGGGACATTCTCCATCCCCATTCTTGGGATCATTCCCTGCATATATTTGGACCACAATGCTTTGAAACTAGAACTCAAATACATGGAGGCTAAGGAGCATCCTACTAAAGAATGAATGGGTCAACCAGGAAATTAAAGAAGAAGTAAAAAAAATCACGGAAACCAATGAAACTGAAAACACATCTGTTCAAAATCCTTGAGATGCAGCAAAGGCAGTCCTAAGAGGAGAGTATATAGCAATACAAGCCTTTCTCAAGAAACAAGAAAGGTCTCAAATACACAACCTAACCCTACACCTAAAGGAGCTGGAGAAAGAACAGCAAATAAAGCCTAAATCCAGCAGGAGAAGAGAAATAATAAAGATCAGAGCAGAAATCAATGAAAGAGAAACCAAAAGAATAGTAGAACAGATCAACGAAACTAGGAACTGGTTCTTTGAAAGAATTAATAAGATTGATAAACCCCTGGCCAGACAAATGACCCAAATAAATAAAATCATGAATGAAAGAGGAGAGATCACAACCAACACCAAAGAAATACAATTATAAGAACATATTATGAGCAACTATATGCCAGCAAATTAGACAATCTGGGAGAAATGGATGCATTCCTAGAGAAGTATAAATTACCAAAACTGAACCAGGAAGAAATAGAAAACCTGAACAGACCCATAACTAGTAAGGAAATTGATGCAGTAATCAAAAAACTCCCGACAAACAAGAGCTCAGAGCCAGATGGCTTCCCAGGGGAATTCTACCAAACATTCAAAGAAGAATTAATACCTATTCTTCTGTAACTGTTCCAAAAAATAGAAAAGGAAGGAAAATTTCCAAACTCATTTTATGAGACCAGCATTACCTTGATAACCAAACCAGACAAAGACCCCATCAAAAAGGAGAATTACAAATATCCCTGATGAACATGGATGCAAAAATTCTCACCAAAATACTAGCCAATACAACCAAGTGGGATTTATTCCTGGGCTGCAAGTTTGGTTCAATATCTGCAAATCAATCAGTGTGATACAATACATTAATAAAGAACAAGAACCATATGATCCTCTCAATAGATGCAGAAAAAGCATTTGATAAAGTACAGCATCCTTTCTTGATTAAAACTCTTCAGAGGGTAGGGATAGAGGGTACATACATCACCATCATAAAAGCCATCTATGAAAAACCCACAGCAAATATCATTCTCAATGGGGAAAAACAGAGGTTTCCCCTTAAGGTCAGGAACATGGCAGGGATGTCCACTATCACCACTGCAATTCAACATAGTGCTAGAAGTCCTAGCCTCAGCAGTCAGACAACAAAAAGAAATAAAAGGCATCCAAATTGGCAAAGAAGAAATCAAACTCTCACTCTTTGCAGATGACATGATACTCGATGTGGAAAACCCAAAAGCCTCCACCCCAAAACTGCTAGAACTCACACAGGAATTCAGTAAAGTGGCAGGATATAAAATCAATGCACAGAAATCAGCTGCATTTCTATACACCAACAACAAGAGAGAAGAAAGAGAAATTAAGGAGTCGATCCCATTTACAATTGCACCCAAAACCATAAGATACCTACGAATAAATCTAACCAAAGAGGCAAAGAATCTGTACTCAGAAAACTATAAAATACTCATGAAAGAAACTGAGGAAGACACAAAGAAATGGAAAAATGTTCCATGCTCATGGATTGGAAGAACAAATATTGTGAAGATGTCAATGCTATGTAGAGTAATCTACACATTTAATGCAATCCCTATCAAAATAGCATCTACTTTTTTCAAAGAAATGGAACAAATAATCCTAAAATTTGTATGGAACCAGAAAAGAGACCGAATAGCCCGAGGAATGTTGAAAAAGAAAAGCAAAGCTGGAGGCATCACAATTCCAGACTTCCAGCTCTATTACAAAGCTGTAATCATCAAGACGGTATGGTACTGGCACAAAAACAGACACATAGATCAATGGAACAGAATAGAGAGCCCAGAAATGGACCCTCAACTCTATGGTCAACTCATCTTTGACAAAGCAGGAAAGAATGTCCAACGGAAAAAAGACAGTCTCTTCAACAAATGGTGTTGGGAAAATTGGACAGCCACATGCAGAAGAATGAAACTGGACCATTTCCTTACCCCACACACAAAAATAGACTCAAAATGGATGAAAGGCCTAAGTGTGAGACAGGAATCCATCAAAATCCAACACAGGCAGCAACCTCTTTGACCTCAGCCACAGCAACTTCTTCCTAGACACATTGCCAGAGGCAAGGGAAGCAAGGGCAAAAAATGAACTATTGGGACTTCATCAAGATAAAAAGCTTTTGCACAGCAAAAGAAACAGTCAACAAAACCAAAACACAACTGACAGAATGGGAGAAGATATTTGCAAATGACATATCAGATAAAGGGCTAGTATCCAAAATCTATAAAGAACTTATCAAACTCAACACCCAAAGAACAAATAATCCAATCAAGAAATGGGCAGAAGACATCCAAATGGCCAACAGACACATGAAAAAGTGCTCAACATCGCTCGGCATCAGGGAAATCCAAATCAAAACCTCAATGAGATACCACCTCACACCAGTCATAATGGCTAAAAGTAGTAAGTCAGGAAATGACAGATGTTGGCGAGGATGCAGAGAAAGGAGAACCCTCCTACACTGTTGGTGGAATGCAAGCTGGTGCAGCCACTCTGGAAAACAGTATGGAGGTTCTTCAAAAAGTTGAAAATAGAGCCACTCTATGACCCAGCAATTGCACTACTGGGTATTTACCCCAACGATACAAATGTAGGGATCCGAAGGAGTATGTGCACCCTGATGTTTATAGCAGCAATGTCCACAATAGCCAAACTATGGAAAGAGCCATGATGTCCATCAACAGATGAATGGATAAAGAAGATGTGAGATACACACACACACACACACACACACACACACTGGAATATTATGCAGCCATCAAATAAATGAAATCTTGCCATTTGCAACGACATGTATGGAACTAGAGGGTATTATGCTAAGCAAAATAAGTCAATAAGAGAAAGACAAGTATAATATCTCACTGATATGAGGAATTTGAGAAACAAGACAGAGGATCATAGGGCAAGGGAGGAAAAAATGAAAAGATGAAACCAGAAAGGGAGACAAAGCATAAGAGACTCTTAATCTCAGGAAACAAACTGAGGGTTGCTGGAGTGGTGGAGGGGTGGGAGGGATGGGGCGGCTGGGTGATGGACATTGGGGAGGGTATGTGCTTTGGTGAGCGCTGTGAATTATGTAAGACTGATGAATCACAGACCTGTACCTCTGAAACAAATAATACATTCTTTGTTAAAAAAAAAAATAAGATAGTAGGAAGGGAAAAATGAAGGAGGGACAATCAGAGGGGAGGATGAATCATGAGAGTCTATGGACTCTGAGAAACAAACTGAGAGTTTTAGAGGGGAAGGCGGTCGGGGGGGGATGTGTTAGCCCAGTGATGAGTATTGAGGAGGGCACGTATTGCATGGAGTACTGGGTGTTATACGCCTAGAATGAATCATGGAACACTACATCAAAAACTAATGATGTATGGTGACTAACATAATAAAATTAAAAAAATATATTTTTCAGAACCACACACACACACACACACACACACACACACACACAAGTCTATGGCTATGCCAATTTCTTCTTGTAATTTTGTTAATTTTTTAAATTTATTTTACGGTTATATTATTGGGGCACATAGTTTCTAGACAATTGTGACTCTGAACTGTTCCCTGCATTATTAGGTAATAAATCTAAAGCTTTTGCCTTAAAGCCAATTTTTTCACTTATTACATGTGTGAGTGTACACACACACACACACACAATATATATATATTTCCTTTAAATATTTTTGCAAGATTGTGTTTTGTATGGGTCTTTTCTATCAAAATGAAACCACTTTTTATTTATGCATCTACCTAAGAATTTGTCCTTTAACAAATAATGGATTACCACAAAACAAGATATGATGTGTTAATATAAGGTCTGGGATCACTCCATCTTTAGGGGACTTACCCTTTGATTAGGAAAGAATGTCAGATGCTACAGTTCAGTGAGAACTGTTTGTCTCTTCTGAAGTCTATGTCAAACTCAAGCCATTTTCAACCCATTCAGGTCTACTGTAAGCCTAAGAGATTGGGCTGTTAAGTACTTAACTCCTCTTGACCTCATCAAATTTATCCTTTTCTACTTAATAAACACCGATTAATCAACATTAGGTTACCAAGGAACAGGGTATTTATCCATAAAATATGCACCAAATTGCTGAGATACATACTCTACAGACAACTAAGAAAATACAAAAAGCAAGATATTTATCACTGTCAAGTAGCTGTTTAAGGCATTATGCAAGGGAGAAGAGAGGAGTACATGAATCACCCCATTCTGCCCCTAAATTATAAGTCTACTTTCTACCAAAACTAAGGATCAGCACTGACAGCGATTACAGGTTGAATTAGATCTTCCATAATATACTTCCATGCTGATTTGAAGGCAATTTTGATTGTTTACTTTAGACTGTAATTGTTGATATCCCATACATTACAAAAAATTACATATGATTGTCCTGAGACAAATCTGAGTATATTTCAAAATGTGTATCTCTTAGATCTACTTTTAAAAATTCATCTATTAAATTTTTCCTTTACCAGGTCTTCCTGTATTTAATCTTTTTTCCCATTGTCTTAATCCATTTTTTATTTCATTTTTCTCATCCAAATGTACCTCGTTAAACAAAAAGTAAAATTGCAGTTGAAAAGTTTTTCTACACAATTTGAAAAGACTCCATTGTTTCCCCCATTAGGAAGGCCAGTCTTTCCTCTAGTTAGATTTGCTAACTGCTGGCACCCAGCTCTGTAAACTGCCTTACGTTCTTCATTGTGTGGCATTTCCACTTGAGCTTCAAATTCAACATTTTGTAGAGACCTAACTAATTCTGATGAACTGTAGGAAGACTTGGCACTGTGAGTCACTGTCCAAGCAGAGTTAGAAATTTGTGAGGGAAACAACTCAGCATGCTTGTTTTGTGCCTAGCTTTGGCTTGTGGGAAAGGACACAAACATTAGAGTTTTTGTTTTTGTTTTGTTTTTTAACTTCAGATGAATCAAACATACTACATGAGGGTATAATGAATTATTGTACTACTTGAGTTTATGCATTTTCATACATTTTTACTTTTTTTCAAGGAACAGGAAGCAATCCTCCCCCCAAAATAAGCCCAGAACATCCATTTATTATTTTTCAGAGCTGAGACCAAAAACACCTTAATTGCTTCGAGTACTGGGTTCTGCCTCCACCCACCCCATGATTAAAGTTTTAGCTTTCCTTTTTTTAAAAGAGTATTTATTTATTTCCCATTTATTGAGAGCATGACTGGGAGGTGTTGGAGGTGTGGGGGTGGGGGAAGGGAGAGGGAGAGAAAGAATCTCCAGGAGACTCCCAACACAGGGCTCTATCCCACAACCCTGAGATCATGACCTGAGCTGAAACCGAGAGTGGGATACTTAACCTGAGCCACCCAGGGGCTCCTAAAGTTTTACCTTTCTAAGGATTTCCAAGGATTAGTTGGAAGTTTGGTAAACAAGGGGCAAGATAAAAAAAAATCTCCAGAATGCCCTCAGTAAAAACTAGATATTTGCTTTATTCTTTTATACTTTTTTTCTTGTTCCATTTTTAAGTTAATAGGAAACCTCAATAAGCTAAAATTTTAAAATGTCAGCTGTTAAAATGTATCTGTTTGTGTATTCAATCTATTTTCAGAAATATTTGAAGACATTTTAAAGATGTAAATTAAATGGAAACTGTACCTGTGATAAAGTACTAGTAACCCAAATAAATAGTAAATCTCTACTAGAGAATTTGGACTTGGACACAGGTTTCATCTTCAAATGATGAAATCTCATTTAATATATACATATAAAGATACAGTTATAAGATAGTAAAACTAATATGTGAAAAACCTGGGTTCAAGTCTTAATACAGAAACTTTCTAGATATGTGAACTGTAAATTTGGGCAAATCATGTATCCTCTGAGATTCACAAGTAAAATGTGAACACCGCTACTACTTTTGTCCATTTGTCAGGTTGTTGGAACAGAGGAAATGAAATTATGAATGTTAAATGGTCCAATGAGTGTGAGATCTGATTCTTAATTGGACTCCTATCCTTGCCTAACTTCTCAGTAATAATAGAGGATTCATGGATTATTTAGGCTAAAGTCTAAGGATTTATTCAAGTTGATGTAACTCATTGTATTAGTCAAGGTTCTCCAGAGAAACAGAACCAACAGCTAATACATGTGTATGTGTATAATATATGTAATGAGGAATTAGCTCACATGATTATGGGGGCTGGGAAGTTCTAAGATCTGCAGTTGACAGGCTAGACACTAAGGAAAGCTGACCATGTAATTTCAGTCAAAGTCCTAAGGCCCGAGAACCAGGAGAGGTGACTATGTAAGTTCTAGTCTGAAAGTTTGCAGGCTCAAGACCCCCAAATTGCTGATTTTTCAGTTCAAGTCCAAAAGCAAGACCTGACTGCTATCCAGCTCAAAAAGGCAGATGGATTTCTCTCTGACTTAACCTTTTTGTTCTAGGCAGGTCTTCATTTGATTGGAGGATGCCCACCCATATTAGAACCATCTCCTTTACTTAGTCTACCAATTCAAAAGTTAATCTCATTCAGACAAATCCAGAATAATGTTAGGCAGAATGTCTGGCTACCCTATGACCAGTCAAGTTGACACTTAAAATTGGCCATCGTATTTATGTATATTTTTAAAATTAAGTTCTCTAGATTTTAATTTCAGCAGAGTCAACCTACAGTATTATGTTTTAGGTGTACAATATAGTGCCTCAGTTTTCTACACATTACTCAGTGCTCATCATGATAAAGGTACTCTTTAATCATCTTCACCTATTTCATCCATCCCCCCACCCACCTCTCCTCTGGAAACCATCAATTTGTTCTCTATAGTTAAGAATCTGTTTCTTCATTTGTCTTTCTCTTTTCTCCTTTGTTAGTTTGTTTCTTGAATTCCACATGAGTAAAATCATATGGTATTTGCCTTTCTCTGACTTATTTGGCTTAGCATTATACTCTCTAGCTCCACCCATGTTGTTGCAAATGGCAAGATTTCATTATTTTTTATGGCCAAATAATATTCCATATAACACTTCTTCTTTATCAGTTTATCTATTCATGGGTACTTGGGCTGCTTCCATAATTTAGCTATTGTAGATAATATTACAATAAACATAGGGGTGCATGTATCCCTTTGAACTAGTGGTTTTGTATTTTGTAGTTCTATTTTTAACTTTATGAGGAACCTCCACACTGTTTTCCACAGTGGCTGCACTGTGGAAACAGGTTTGCATTCCCACCAACAGTGTAAGAGGGTTCCTTTGTCTCCACATCTTCACTAACAGTTGTTTCTTATGTTTTTGATTTTAGCCATTCTGACAGGTGTGAGGTGATATCTCATTGTTGTTTCTATTCTCATTTCCCTGATAATGAGTGATTTGAGGATCTTTTCAAATGTATCTGTTGGCCATCTGTACGTCTTCTTTGGAGAAATGTCTGTTCATGTTTTCTGCCCATTTTTTAACTGGATTATTTTTTGGGTGTTGAGTTGTATCAGTTCCTTATATATTTTGGATATTAACCCTTTATTGGATGTCACTTGCAAATATTTTCTCCCATTCAGGTTGCCTCTTAGTTTTGTTAATTGTTTCTTTCACTGTGCAGAAGCTCTTTGTTTTGATAGGCCCAATTGTTTATTTTGCTTTTATTTCCCTTGGCTCAGGAGACCTATCTAGAAAAATGTTGTTATGGCCAATGTCAGAGAAATTACTGCCTGTGCTCTCTTCTAGGACTTTTATGGTTTCAGGTCTCACATTTAGGTCTTTTATCCATTTTGAGTTTATTTTTGTGTATGGTGTAAGACTGTGGTCCATTTTGATTCTTTTGCATGTTCCTGTCCAGTTTTCCCAACACCCTTTGTTGAGACTTTTTCCCATTGTATTTTCTTGCCTCCTTTGTTAAAGAGTAATTGACCATATAATTTCAAGTTTATTTCTGGATTTTCTACTCTGTTCCATTGATTTACGTGTCTATTTTTGTGCCAGTACCTACTGTTTTGATTACTATGGCTTTGTAATATGACTTGAAATCTGGAATTGTGATGCCTCCAGTTTTGTTTTTCTTTTTCAAGGTTGCTTTGGCTTTTTGGGATCTTGTGTTTCCATACAAATTTTACAATTATTCTATTTCTGTGAAAAATGCTTTAGGTATTTTGATAAGGATTGCACTGAATCTATAGATTGCTTTGGGTAGTATAGACATTTTAACAATATTTGTTTTTTAATCCATAAGCATGGAATGTCTTTCCATTTTGTCATCTTCAATTTCTTTCATCATTGTTTTGTAGTTTTAGAGTACAGGTCTTTTACTTCTTTGGTTAAGTTTAGTCCTAAAGTATTTAATTAATTTTAGTGCAATTGTAAATGGGATTGTTTTCTTAATTTCTCTTTCTCCTGCTTTATTATTAGTGTATAGAAAGGCAACAGATTTCTGTACATTGATTTTTCAACATTGAGTATAATGTTAGCTGAGGGATTTTCATTTATAGCCTTTATGATTGAGGTATGTTCCCTATAAACCTACCTTGTTAAGGGTTTTTTAATCACAAATGGAAGTTGTACTTTGTCAAATGCTTTTTCTGCATCTATGGAAATGAACGTGTTATCCTTTCTCTTATTGATGTGATGTAATGTTGACTGAATTGCAAATATTGAAACAGCTTTGCATCTGAAGAATAAATCCCACTTGATGGTGGTGAATGATTTTTTAAATATATTGTTGGATTTATTTGCTAGTATGTGGTTGAGGATTTTTGCATCTATGTTCATCAGAGATACTGGCCTGGTGGTCTCTTTTTGTAATGTCTTTATCCAGTTTTGGTATCAGAGTAATGCCTTCATTGAATGAATTTAGAAGTTTTTTTTCCTCTTCTATTTATTTTTTTTGAAATAGCTTGAGAAGACTAGGTAGTAAAGCTTCTTTAAATGATTGGTACAATTCACCTGTGAAGCCAGCTGGTCCTGGACTTTTGTTTGCTGGGAGTTTTTTTGATTACTGATTCAATTCCATTGGTGGTAATTGGTCTGTTCAAATTTTCCATTTCTTCCTGCTTAAGTTTTGGTAGGTTATATGTTTCTAGAAATATATCTATTTCTTCTAGGTTGTCCAATATGTTGGCATATGGTTTTTCATAATTTTCTCTTAAAATTGTATTTTGATGGTGTTATTTTTCCTCTTTCATTTGTGATTTTGAGACCACTTTTTAATTTTTGAGTCTGCCTAGAGGCTTATCAATTTTGTTGATCTTTTCAAAGAGCCAGCTCTTGGTTTTATTGATCAGCTCTAGGGTTCTTTTAGCTTCCATATCACTTATTTATCTTTATTATTTCCTTCCTTCTGCTGGTATTGGGTTTTGTTCTTTTTCTAGCTCCTTTTGGTGTAAGATTAGGTTGTCTGAGATTATTATTCCTTCTTGAGGTAGGTCTGCATTGCTATAAATGTCCCCCTGTCAGAAACACTTGGCTGCATCTCAAAGATTTGGACCATTGTATTTTCATTTTCTTTGTCCTCATGTAATTTATTTCTTCTTTGATTTCTTGGTTGACCCATTCATTTCTAAGTAGCATGCTATTTAACCTCCATGAATTGGTGGTGGTCCTAGATTTTTTTCTTGTTGATGTCTAGCTTCTCAATCTTGTGGTCAGAAAAGATGCATGGTATGACTTCAATCTTTATTTTGTTGAGACTTCTTTTGTGACCTAATATGTGATCTACTCTGGAGAATGTTCCATGTACACTTGAAAAACATGTGTATTCTGCAGTTTTAGGATGGAATGTTCTGAATATACTCTTAAATCCATCTGGTCCAATGTGTCGTTCAAAGCCACTGTTTCCTATGCAAATCAAAACTACAATGAGATAGCACCTCACACCTGTCAGAATGGCTAAAATCAACAACACAAGAAACAACAACTGTTGGCAAGGAAAAAGGGAACACTCTTGCACTGCTAGCAGGAAGGCAAACTGTACAGCCACTGTGAAAAACAGTATGGAGGTCCTTAAAGTGTTAAAAATAGAACTTATGATCCAGCAATCACACTACTAGGTGTTTACCCAAAGAATACAAGAACACTATTTCAAAGGGATACATACACACTATGTTTATAGCAGTATTTACAATTGCCAAGGTATGGAAGCAGCCCAAGTGTCTATCAATTGATGAATGGATAAAGAAGATACAGTATAGTTATACAATAGAATATTATTCAGGCATAAAAAAATGAATCTTCCATTTGCAACAACATGGATGGAGCTAAGAGTATAATGCTAAATGAAATAAGTCAGAAAGACCAATACCATATGATGTCACTTATATGTGGAATTTAAGAAACAAACAAGCAAAGGGGAAAAATAAGAGAAACCGAGAAACACTCTTAGTTGGAGAGAACTGATGGTTACTAGAGGGGAGACGGTGAATGCATGGATTAAATAGGTGATGGGGATTAAAGAGGGCACTTGTGATGAGAACTGGGTAATCTATGAAACTGATGAATCATATTGTACATCTGAAACTAATATAACACTGTAATATTAACTGGAATTTAAAAAAAACTTAAAGGGCGCCTGGGTGGCTCAGTTGGTTAAGCGACTGCCTTCGGCTCAGGTCATGATCCTGGAGTCCCGGGATCGAGTCCCGCATCGGGCTCCCTGCTCGGCAGGGAGTCTGCTTCTCCCTCTGACCCTCCTCCCTCTCATGCTCTCTGTCTCTCATTCTCTCTCTCTCAAATAAATAAATAAAATCTTTAAAAAATAAAAAAATAAAAAAAACTTTAAAAAAGCCATTCTTTTATTATTGATTTTCTGTTTTAATGATCTGTCGATGTAAGTAAGGTGTTAAAGTCCCCTACTATCATTGTTATTACTATTGATTAGTTCCTTTATGTTTGCTATTCACTTTTTAAAAAATGTATTTAGGTGCTCCTATGTTGGGTACAGAAATATGTACA
Source organism: Neomonachus schauinslandi (assembly GCF_002201575.2). Lineage (NCBI taxonomy): Eukaryota > Metazoa > Chordata > Mammalia > Carnivora > Phocidae > Neomonachus > Neomonachus schauinslandi. Next base: position 38,412,035 of record NC_058416.1, on the reverse strand, counting down.
ATTGTTATATCTTCTTGTTGGGATTGTCCCCTTTATTATATATGTGGTGTCCTTATCTCTTGTTACAGTCTTTGTTTTAAAGTCTATTTTGTTCAATATTAGTATTGCTACCCCAGCTTTCTTTTGGCATCATTTGCATGGTAAATGTTTCTCCACCCCTTTCACTTTCAATCTGCAGGTGTCTTTCCGTCTGCAAAAGTATACTGTAGGCAGCATATAGATGGGTCTTGTTTTTTAATCCACTTTGTCACTCTCTTTTGATTGGAGTATTTAGTCCATTTACATTCAAAGTAATTATTGATAGATATGGATATATTGCCATTTTGTTACTTGTTTTGTGGTTGCTTTTATAGTTTTTCTCTGAGTCTTGCTCTCTTTCATAGTTTTCTGGCTTTCTTTAGTGATACACTTGGATTCCTTTCTCTTTATTCTTTGCATATCTATTACTGGTTTTTTGTTTGTGGTTACCATTAGGTTTGTATATAACATCTTCTGCATACAGCGGTCTATATTAAGTTTGTTGTCACTTAAGGTTGAATTCATTCTTTACTCCTCTCCCTCCCATTTTATGTATATGGTGTCATATTTTACATCCTTTTATTTTGTGAATCCCTTCACTGATTTTTACAGATATCCTTATTTTTATGGTTTTTATGTTTTCTACTTTTCATACTCATGGTCTTTCAAAGAGTCATTTAGTAATTCTTGTAGGGCTGGTACAGTGGTCATGAACTTTAGTTTCTGTCTGTGAAGTTCTTTGTCTCTCCTTCTATTCTGAATGATAGCCTTGTTGGATAGAGTATCCTTGGCTGCAGATTTTTCCCACTCAACATTTTGAATATATCCTGTCACTCCCTTCTTGCCTGCAAAGTTTCTGCTGAAAAATGAGATGATAGTCTTATGGGGTTTCCCTTGTATGTAACTGGCATCTTTTGATGCTTTTAAATTTTATACTTTATCTCTACTTTTAGCCATTAAAATTACCACGTGTCTTGGTGTGGACATCTTTGGGTTGATTGTTGGGGGATCTATGTCCTTCCCCATATTAGGGAAGTTTTCAGCAGTCACTTCTTCAAATATATTTTCTGTCTCCTTTGTTCTTTCTACTTCTGGGAAACCTATAATGCAAGTGTTACTATGCTTAATGGAGTCACTGAGTTCCCTAAGTCTATTCTCATTTTGCATAACCCTTTTTTCTCTCACTTGCTGAGCCTGATTACTTTCCCATTACTGTCTCCCAAGTCATTAATCCATTCCTCTGTTTTCTCTAGCTGCTATTTATTCAATCAAGTATATTCTTCGTTTTATTTATTGTGTTCTTCATCTCTGAATGGGTCTTTTTTACCTCTGTGTTGGGTCTCACTGATGTCATCCACTCTTTTCTCAAGTACAGTGAGTATCTTTATGATCATTACCTTAAATTCTCTAAGCAGGTACATTACTTATCTCCTATTTGCTTAGGTCTCTTGCTGTGATTTTGTCCTGTTCTTTCATTTGGGGCATAGTCCTCTCTTTTTCCTAACTCTGTGTCTGTTCTCATGTATTAGGAAAGTCAGCTATGTCTCTTGTTCCTGAAAGTAGTGGGAGAGGCACACACTTTTAACAAGGTGGCACTTGTCTTCTTCCACAGGGGACACAGAACCACTGCTAAGACTGGGCTGGTTGTGGCTGTTCTGCAAAACATGGGCAGGGGATGCAGTTTTAACAAGGTGCGTATGACCTCTACAGGAGGTTGGGAGAGGCAATGTTGGCAAGGTTTGCTGTGGTCTTTTGGGGGAGAGGCTTGCAGGGCCAGGGCTGAGTCAGGACCAGCTGGAGAGGATGGGGCACAGTGTAAGGAATTTAGGTAGTGAATGCCTGTGCAGCACTGGTTCCTGCAGGTGACTGTGTGATTATGCTGGGGAGCAAGGGAGGGTGCCTGTTAACTCATTTGTTCCTGGAGAAGTCCCTCAGGGATCTGTGAGATTATTAACTAACTCTCCCTCTGGTGTGCCCCAGATGTTTTTCAAAGCGCTGCTTCTAAGCTGTATCTCCTCAGTCTCTTTGTTGTGCCAGCCTTAAAGGGCAAGAACTCAGGTTTCTAGCACCCTCTAAGCTGAGCCAAGCCCACTGATTTTTAGAGTGCCAGGCTTTACATCCTTCTGGTTGCTAGAACTCATGAAATTTGTTCCTTCTGGTTTTCAATGCCAAATGCTATGGGGATTTGTCTTCCCTGTGCAGGCTTCCCAGGGTGATGTTCTGTTTCTCACCCTTAACCCCTATGGTTCCTGCCCCCTCCATTGGCCATACCTAGAGGGTATCTATCCTTCCCAACCTCTTCAATGTGTCCTCTTCTCTACATTTAGTTGTGGAGTTTGTTATACCAGTTGTGGGATCATTTTTTGGGTTATTTACATTGATGTGTTATCTAGTTGCATCCATGGGACAAAGTGAGTTCAGGGTCCTCCTAACTCCACCATCTTCCCCATAACCCTCATATAAAGATGATTTCAACTCTGATATTCCAAACAAATATTCAAAATCATTTTAATGTTTCGAGATAGTTATATAAGGCATGTTTACTATAAAATAAATGCCTACTATACAAATAAAGATTTAATAAGAGTTGCTTTTTGTTCTATAGGCTCAATGGTAAAATTATTTCATTCAAAGGAAATGAAATTCAGCCTGGCATTTTATTCATTTAGATTTCTACTGTGTTTGTTTTGTTTTCAATAATTATTAAAGTTTGAGTATAGTGACAGATGGTAGCTGCAATTATGGTGAACACAACAGTTACTGTTGTACACCTGAAACTAATGTGTGTCAAATTCCTTTGAATTCAGGATATTAAACACACACCTCCCCAAAATGTTAATACCATCGTGATTAAAAAGCTTAGGATAACAACAACCATTAGCAGAAATTCTGATGGCTCATGAGGTAAGACATATATGAAATAATGACCCTCCAGAGTTAGGATTACCAATAATTAATAAAATTTATAGCTAATAACTGCAATATTATATTACAATATAAAAATGCAACACTGACTCAGCTTGGTCATTAATCCCTTAGTTATTTTTTCTGCTTTCAAAAACAAAATTACTTTTCTTTAGCAATTTTCCAATATTCTCATCACTATCAATCAAAGTGTAATGTCTATGACATACTTCTATTCACATAATTTAAATACCTCAAAATTCACTATAAACATAATTATGGAAATAGTTATATATGGACTCCTATAACTTACATACTGTTATATATTTATAGGACAAAGTATAAATGAGATGTTTTAGTCTGATCCATTTGTTTTTAAAATTTGAGCTTTCTATGTTTAAGTATGTGCCCAAATCTTAATAAATTCAATGCACATATTTTAAGATGTTTAAATTGTATAAATCCAAGGTAATTTTTAACATTTTTTTCTTGAAAGTGTAGGTGAAATGGGATGGGCAGATCCTTCTACCTCTGGAGTATTCATTTTACTTAGTCTTATTTTTTTCCTCTTCTTAACCTTTAATTAGTTAGATGTCTAGCATTAATTCTTTTACAAAGAGTAGACTATAAGTAAATCAACTTTATTAAATCATTAAATTGAAGCTACAGTCAGCAAGCATGGCTATTCTGTATGTTTAAAAACCATGTCCACTGGGGTGCCTGGGTGGCTCAGTTTGGCTCAGGTCATGGTCCCAGGGTCCTGGGATCGAGCCCCACATTGGGCTCCTTGCTCGGCAGGAAGCCTGCTTCTCTCTCTCCCACTCCCCCCGTTTGTGTTCCCTCTCTTGCTATGTCTCTGTCAAATAAATTCTAAAAAGAAAAGAAAAGAAAAACATGTCCAGAACTGACATGAGCATTATGGCAGTATAAGAAGTTCCTCCATTTTATTCCTTCTTTTGAACAATGAATTAGATATACAGCCAAGAACTGAAGCACCTTTGTGAGAAGTGCAGGATCCAGACTATATATCAGGAGACCCAGAAGGAATCTCACCCGCCTGTGCATCCAGTAATAAGCAAGCAGACCTGGCCCAATCCCTCTCACTGAGGTTATGAAAAAACTTGGAGAGCATGGACCTGGACCAATACCCACAGATAAGAGAAAATTTGCGTAAGTCAGCCATCCCAAGGAGAGATTCCAGCATGTCATTGGAGCCAAAACAAAAGTTTGGTTGCAGTGGAGACAGTAAGAGGAATTTACCCTAGGTACTCCAATCCCCACAACAAAAGACTGAATTATCCAGCAGCAGTAACCTCTCTAGCAGAAAAACTGAAGAGTGGTGAGTAAATGCCTGGCTGTCCTAGGTGTGTGGGATGAATGTTTGAGATACCCATTTCTGTCCAGTGGCTGTAACTGTGGAGAGGAAGAGTGGGGAAGAAGCCGATAAAAATATCAGGTGACATGAAAGTGACAAGGTTCTTGCTAATTAAGTTCAATACTTCAGCAAGAAATCTGCCCATGGCATCTGGGAGCACCTCATCCAAGGATCTCCCTCACTGGGTCCACAGACACCCTAAATGCCAAACCCACACCTCCTCCAACTCTGCAGTTGACTCCTTGTGCACAGTCCTGAGTGGAGGTCTGGTAAATGGAGTACTATCAGAAAAACAGATCAGGACCTGTGGCAAGGGAGAAACCACAAATGTGAACTATATAGCACCACTTTCTGTAACCCAGAAAGGAGAGAAAACCCTAAATATAAAAGCATCAATGAATAGTATACCTCACATGAAGGCAATCGGGAGATTTAAGGAGGTATCAGCTACTTCATGTGAAAAGTGATGCAAAACTAGGAAATATGAACAAAGATAACTTTTTAATTACTAAGCTCTGAGACATGGAATGTCAGGATATTGCTGATAAAGAATTCAAAATAGCTATTTAGAAGAAATATACAATGAATTATAAAACCCAGAAAGACCATTCTATGAATTCAGGAAAAAGAAACACATGAACAAAATTATATCCTTAGCAAAGAGACAAATCATAACCAACAAATTCTGGACCTGAGGATTTCAGTGAATGAAATGAAAATTGCAATAGAGAACATCAGTAGCAGAGTAGAGCCAATGGAATACACAATAAGTAAATTAGAGGACAGGAATTTTGAAATAACCAAATCAGAGCAGAAACAATAGTGAAGAAAGTGATTTATGAAATTTCATTAAAAGAACAAATATTGGAATAATTAGTATACCAGAGGGAGAAGAGGAAGTAGAGCAGAGAAAATTTAAATAATAGCTGAGAACTTCTCAAAGTTGGGGAAAAACTTGGGCATCCAAGTTCATAAAAGATAACGGGATATTCTCTCAATGTAAAAAGAAATTATTTAAGATAACTTAAAAGATAGAAGGGAATCCTAAAATCAGCCAGGGAAAAAATATTTTAACCTACAAAGAACTCTCCACTAGGCTATCAGCAGATTTCTCAGCAGAAATCCTGCAGGCTAGGAAAGTACTGGGGGGGAAAAAAGAAAAGAATTACCAAGCAAGAATACTCTATATAGCAAAATTAATCTCATAAAAAAAAGAGCTAAGGGAATTAAACACAACTAGACTTGCCATGGCAGAAGTGCTAAAATCAGGTCATTAAGCAGCAAAATAAAGAGGCTAATCAGCAATGTGAAAAGATATGGAAGTATATAACATTATATAACATTAGTAAAGGTAAATATACAGTCAGATTTAGAAAAGTCTAAATCTGTATATCAAATAATTACAGCAACTCTAATGAATACAAAATATAAATGATATCAAAAACATGAGCATAATAATGTTAAGATTTTATAGGCAATTTAAGTTGCTATCACCTTAAAAATGGGCTTCTGAGAAGTTTTATGTAAGCCTCTAAGGAAAACCTAGAGTATATTAAAGAGAAAAAATGGGGAAACAGAACTAACCACCATAGAAAATCACCAATTTACAGAGGTAGAGAAAAAGAAAAAGTAGGAATACAAAACAACCAGAAAGCAATTAATAAAATGACATTAGCAAATTCATATACATCAATAATAACTAACTGTAAATGGATTTAATTCACTAATCAAAAGCCACAGAATAACTGGATGAATTAAAAAAAAATTATATAATGCCTCCAAGACTCACTTGAATTTTAAGGACATACATAGATTGAAAGTGAAAGCATGAAAAAAAAAATTTAATGCAAATGGAGAAATGCAGTTATACTTACACCAGACAAAATAGACTTTAAACAAAAATGGTAGTAGACAAAAAAGGTCACTGTATAATGATAAAGGGGTCAATTAATGAAGAAGATACATATTTATAAACATGTAAGGACCAACGTCAGTGAATGTAAATATATAAACAAATATTAATAAATCAGGAGAGAAAGATACAATGCAGTAATAATAGGGGTCTTCAATACCTTAAGTTTAGCAATAGATAAGTCATCCAGATAGAAAATCAATAAGGTAACATTGGCTTGAACCATACATTAGACCTGATGGACCTAACAGACATATACAGAACATCCTATCCAAAAGCAGTGGAATACACATTCTTTTCAATTGCACATGAAATATTCTCCAGGACATAAAACAAGTCTTAGTATATTTAAGACTGAAATCATATGAAGTATCTTTTCTAATCACAACAGTATGAAACTAGAAATCAAGAGGAAAGCTCAACAGTCTATAAACGTGCAAATGTAATACAAACTTCTGAACAATGGGTCAAGGAAGAAATCAAAAGGGAAATAAAAAATAACAAAATTGGAAATCTACCAAAATCTATGAGATACTGCAAAAGAAGTTTTTTTTTTTTTTTAAAGATTTCATTTATTTATTTGACAGAGAGAGACAGTGAGAGAGGGAACACAAGCAGGGGGAGTGGGAGAGGGAGAAGCAGGCCTCCCGTGGAGCAGGGAGCCCGATGCGGGGCTTGATCCCAGGACCCCGGGATCATGACCTGAGCCGAAGGCAGACGCTTAACCAAATGAGCCACCCAGGCGCCCCCAAAAGAAGTTCTTTTATGGGAACTTTATAATGATATGTGCATATTATAAAGAAAATAGATCACAAACCACCAAACTTTACAAATCAAGGAATTAGAAAAACTAAGCCCAAAGTTCGCAGAAGGAAAAAAGCCATGAGCTTTTTTCTTTTTTTGAAAAATATATATTAAAAAATTCACAAACCTTTGGCTAGACTCAAGGGAAAAAGAGAAATCAAAATCAGAAATGGAAGAGAAATTAAAACTGATATGACAGAAAAACAGAATCACAAGAGACTGCTATGAACAATTATATGCTAAAAAAACTGGACAACCCAGAAAATTGAATAAATTCCTAAAAAACATAAAACCTACCAAGACTGAAACAGTAAAACTAGAAAATTTAAATAGACCAATAATGAGTAAGGAGATTGTATCAGCAATCAAAAATATATAAGACATAAAACCCCAAGACCAGATGGCCTCACAGGCAAGTTCTACCACACATTTGAAGAAGAATTAATGCAAATCGTTCCCAAATGCTTCCAAAAAATTGAAGAGGAGGGAACACCTCCAAACTCATTTTACAAGGCAAGAATTACCCTGATATCACAGCCAGATTAGGACACTACCAGAAAACTAGAGAGCTGAAGTAGTAATAAAAATTCAAGAAAATTATTCTTGCAAAAAGATGGCGGAGGAGTAAGGGACCCTATTCCAACCGGTCCCCTGAATTGAGATGGATATCTACCAGACCACTCTGAACACCCACGAAATCAGCCTGAGATGTCAGAAGATATATCTGGATCTCTACAAACCCATCTATCACAGGCTGTTGGCTTCAAGGTATGAAGCAGGGAGCCATGATTCCGCCGGCACATATCAGAAGATAAATGGAAGGGGGAGGGAGCTGTGGGGATCCTATACTGCTGGTGAGTGATAGCCTCCCGTGCTGGGGACAGGGTACAGACTCACAGACCAGTGACAGGGAGAGGACTTTAGGGCAGCCCCCTGACTGAAACCTGGAGCAGTGGGGGCCGTGCGTGTGAACTGGGGGTGGCTGGCAGTTTTAGAGGCACAAAGGGCACGACGTGCTCTGACCTGGAGGTGAGGACTGGGAGCCCAGCTGAGGGGCGCAAAATGCAGGATGCTGCAGTTTATAGCAGCACATACAGAAACGGAGATAGTGTGCCTGGAGAGCTCACTGAAGAACAGACTGTGATCTCTCTGCTCTGAGGCAGAGGGTTGGAAACGATCTCTTCTGCTCTGACTCTCGGAAGAGACATGGAAAGCTGCCAGGAAAAGCCGCCAGAAAACAAAAGCCCCAAAAAACTGTTTTTCACTGAGCCCATTCCCCCACCTCAGGGGGCAGGACAACTATGCCCAAACAGGGTTGCCTGAGTAACAGTGCGGCAGATCCCTCCCCCAGAAGACAGGCTGGGAAAAAAAGAGGCCAGCAACCCTAAGGTCCCTAGAAAATAGGTGCATCTTGCTTGGGTTGTGGTCAATAATTTGGACTCTATACATTCCCTCAACCACCCCTCAACAGAATGACTAGGAGGAGGAACCCCCAAAATAGGAAAGACTCAGAGACTATGATTTATGCCAGAGATTTACAAATGGATACAGATATGACCAAGATGTCAGAGATGGAATTCAGGCTAGCAATTGTGAAGACAATAGCTAGAATGGAGAAATCAATTAATGGCAACATAGAGTCTCTAAGGGCAGAAATGAAAGCTGAATTGGCAGAACTTAAAAATGCTATCAGTGAGATCCAATCTAATCTAGATAATCTAACAGCTAGGGTAAGCAAGGCAGAAGAATGAATTAGTGATCTAGAAGACCAATTAATAGACAAGAAGGAAAAAGAGGCGGCCAGGGGAAAAAAACTCAGAATCCATGAAAATAGAATCAGAGAAATAAGTGACACCATGAAACGTTCCAATGTCAGAATTATTGGGATCCCTGAGGGAGTGGAGAGAGAGAGTACTAGAAGATATATTTGAGCAAATCATAGCTGGGAACATCCCTAATCTGGGGAATGAAACAAACATTCGTGTCCTAGAGGCAGAGAGGACCCCTCCCAAGATCAAGGAAAACAGGCCAATGCCCCGGCATGTAATAGTAAAACTCGCAAATCTTAGAACCAAGGAAACCATCTTAAGGGCAGTTAGGGGGAAGAGATTCCTTATGTACAGAGGGGGGAACATCAGAATAACATCAGACCTATACATAGAGACCTGGCAAGACATATTCAGGGTACTAAATGAGAAGAACATGCAGCCAAGAATACTTTATCTGGCAAGGCTGTCATTTAGAATGGATGGAAAGATGCAGAGCTTCCAAGACTGGCAGAAACTCTCAACCTGAACAGCCTAAATGCTCCCATAAAATGGCACAGGGTTGCAGATTGGATAAAAAGACAGGACCCATCCATACGCTGTCTACAAGAGAACCTAAAGATACATCCAGACTGAAAGTGAAAGGTTGGGGATCCATCTTCCATGCCAATGGATATCAAAGCTGGGGTAGCAATTCTTATATCACACAAAGTAGATTTTAAGCTAAAGACTGTAGTTACAGACACAGAAGGACACTATGTCATTCTTAAAGGGTTTATCCAACAAGAAGATCTAACAATTGTAAATATCTACACCCCCAACCCAGGAGCAGCCATCTACATAAGCCAACTGTTAATCGAAATAAAGAGTCATATTGATAATAATACATTAATTGTAGGAGACCTCAATACTCCACTCTCAGCAATAGACAAATCATCTAAGCAGAAAATCAGCAAAGAAACAAGAGCTTTGAATGACAAACTGGACCAGATGGACCTTATAAATATATAAGGAACATTCCACCCTAAAACAACAGATTACTCAGTCTTCTCAAGCGCACATGGAACTTTCTCCAGAACAGACCACATACTGGGTCACAAATCAGGTCTCAACTGCTACCAAAAGATTGAGATCATTCCCTGCATATTCTCAGACCATAATGCTTTAAAACTGGAACTCAATCACAAGAATAAATTTGGAAGAAATTCAAACACTTGGAAGCTAAAGACCACTCTGCTCAAGAATGTTTGGGTCAACTAGGAAATCAAAGAAGTACTTAAACATTTCATGGAAACCAATGAGAACAAAAACACATAGGTCCAAAACCTATGGGATACTGCAAAGGCGGTCCTAAGGGGGAAATACACAGCCATATAAGCCTCACTCAAAAAAATAGAAAAATCCTGAATTTACCAACTAACTTTATACCTTAAAGAACTAGAGCAAAAGCAACAAATGATGCCTAAGCCACACATTAGAAGAGAAATAATTAAGATTAGAGCAGAGATCAATGAATTAGAAACCAGAAACACAGTTCAGATCAACGAAACTAGAATCTAGTTCTTTGAAAGAATTAATAAGATCGATAAACCACTGGCCAGACTTATCCAAAAGAAAAACCACTGGCCAGACTTATCCAAAAGAAAAGAGAAAGGACCCAAATTAAAAAATTATGAATGAAAGGGGAGAGATCACGACTAACACCAAGGAAATAGAAACAATTATTAGAAATTATCAACAACTATATGCCAATAAATTAAAGCAACCTGGAAGAAATGGATGCCTTCCTGGAAACCTATAAACTGCCAAGAAAAAAACAGGAAGAAATTGACAATCTGAATAGGCCAATAACCAGTAATGAGATTGAAGCAGTGATCAAAAACCTCCCCCAAAACAAGAGTCCAGAGCCTGATGGATTCCCTGGGGAATTCTACCAAATATTCAAAGAAGAAATAATACCTATTCTCCTGAAGCTATCTCAAAAATAGAAACAGAAGGAAAGCTTCCAGACTCACTCTATGAGGCCAGCATTACCTTAATCCCCAAACCAGGCAAAGACCCCATCAAAAAGGAGAATTTCAGCCCGATATCCTAATGAATATGGATTCCAAAATCCTCAACAAAATCCTAGCTAATAGGATCCAACAATACATTAAAAGGATCATCCACCACGACCAAGTGGGATTTATCCCCGGGATGCATGGGTGGTTCAACTTTCGCAAATCAATCAATGTGATAGAACACATTAATAAGAGGCAACCCAGAGAATGGGAGAAGATATTTGCAAATGACACTACAGATAAGGGGCTGGTATCCATGATCTGTAAAGAACTTCTCAAACTCAACACCCAAAGAACAAATAATCCAATCAAGAAATGGGCAGAAAACATGAACAGACATTTTCAAGGCCACCATTACTCTGATACTAAAACCAGACAAGGATGACACAAAATTATAGGCCAATATCCCTGAGGAACATAAATGCAAAATTCTCAATAAAATATTTGAAAACATAATACACTAAAACATCATTCACTATCACCCTGTGAGATTTATTCTGGAAACAATTATGCGCCAACAAATTGGGCAACATAGAAGAAACAAATTCCTAGAAATATGCAAACTACCAAGACTGAATCATGAAGAATTTAAAAATCTGAAAGAACTTATAACTAGTAAGAAGATTGACTCAGTCATCAAAAACCTCCACACAAACAAAAGTCCAGGGCCAGATGGCTTTACTAGTGAATTATACCAAATATTTGAAGAATTAATATCACTCCTTCTCAAACTCTTTCAAAAAATAAGAGGGGAACATTTCCAAACTCATTTTTTTTCAAGGCCATCATTACTCTGATACTAAAACCAGACAAGGATGACACAAAATTATAGGCCAATATCCCTGAGGAACATAAATGCAAAAATTCTCAATAAAATATTTGCAAACCTAACTTAATACACTAAAACATCATTCACTATCACCCAGTGAGATTTATTCTAGTGATCCAAGGATAGTTCAACATCTGCAACTCAATGTGATACATCACATTGACAAAATGAAGGATATAAATCATATCATCTTAATAGATTCAGAAAAAGCATTTGACAAAAGTAAGCATTCAATTATGATAAAAACTCTCAGAGAAGATAGAGAGGAAACTTACCTCAACATAATAAAGACCATATATTACAAACTCACAACTACCATCATACTCAACCACGAAAAGCTTTCAGCATTTCCTCTAAGACCAGGAAAAAGAAAAGGATGCCTATTCTCACTTTTATTCAACATCGTATTTGAAGTCCCAACCAGAGGAAGTAGGTAAGAAAAAGAAAATCCATCCAAATTAGAAAGAAAAAAGTGACAGATGACATATTACATATAAACTCTATAATAGTAGGGGGTTTTTTTGGTGGAGACTTTAAACAAATTCAGTAAAGTTGCAGCATACAAAATCAATATACAAAAATTTGTTGTGTTTCTGTACATTAATAAATTATCACCAGAAGATTAAGAACACAAGTCATCAAAAAGTTGCATCAAAAAGAATAAACTACTTAGGAATAGATTTAACCAAGGAGGTGAAAGACCTGTACTCTGAAAATTATAAGACATTGATGGAAGAAATTAAAGCCAACACAAATAAAAAGCTATTCTATACCCATGGATTGGAAAAATTAATATTGTTACATTTTCATACTACAAAGCAATCTACAGATTCAATGCAATCCATATCAAAATTTCAATGGCATTTTTATAGAAATGGAGCACACAATTTTAAAATTTGTGTGGTACAACAAAAAGATCCTGAATAGGCAAAACAATCTTGAAAAAGAAGAACAAAGCTGGAGGCATCTCACTCCCTGATTTCAAACTATGTTACACAGTGATAGTAATCAAAACAAAGTAGTATTGGCATAAAAGCAAATGCATAGATTAATGGAACAGAAGTGAGAGCCTAGAAATAAATCCATGCATATATGGTTCATTATTTTATGAAAAAGGTGCCAAGAATATGCAATGGGGAAAGACTTTCTCTTTAATAAATGGTGATGGAAAAATTGGACACTATCTTACACCATCAACAAAAATGAACTCAAAATGAATTAAAGACTTGAATGTAAGACTTGAAACCATAAAATTCCTAGACCAAATCATAGGCCATAAACTCCCTGACACCAGTCTTGGTGATGATTTTTAAATCTGTCACCAAAAGCAAAAGCTATAAAAGTAAAGATAAACAAATGTGATTAAATAAAACTAAGAGCTTCTGCACAGCAAAGGAAACTGCCCACAAAAATAAATGGTAGCCTACTGAATTGGAAAGTCATATATCTTAATAGGGTTAATACCAAAAATATATAAAGAAATCCTATAACTCAGCACCCCAAAAAAACAATCTGATTAAAAAATAAGCAGAGGATCTGAATACACATTTTTCTAAAGAAGACATGCAGATGGCCAAGAGACACATGAAAAGATGCTCAATGACATTAGTCATCAGGGAAATGCAAATCAAATCCACAGTGAGATATCATGTTACATGTGTTAGAATGGCTACTATCTAAAAGACCAGAAATAACTAGTTTTGGTAAGGATGTGGGAAAAGAGCCTCATGTACACTGTTGGTGGTAATACAAATTAGTGCAGCCACTGTGGAAAAGAGTATGGGGGGGGGGCCTCAAAAAATTAAGAATAGAATTACCATATGATTCAGCAATTTCACTTCTGGGTATTTATCCAAAGAACATGAAAACATTAACTCAAAAGTATATGCACCCCCATGTTCATTGCTGCATTATTTACAATAGCCAAAATATGGAAACAACCTAAGTGTCCTCTGATGGATAAATGGATAAAGAAAATGTAATATACAATTTTTATTGAGACAAAAAATCTTGCTATTTGCAACAATATAGACAGTCTCTGAGGGCTTTACACTAAGTGAAATAAGTTTTGCCAAGAAAGACAAATACTGTATGATCTTACTTATATGTGGAATCTTAAAAAAAAAAAGCTCAAAGATACAGAGGACAGACTAGTGGCTATCAGAGGTGGGTTGTGGGGTGGTCAAAATAGGCAAAGAGGTCAAAAGATACAAATTTCCAATTATAAATAAGTCATGGGTATATAATATACATCAAGGTGATCATATGTTCATTATACTGTACTGCATATTTGAATACTGGTAAGATATTAGACCTTAATAGTTCTTATCACAAAGAAAAAAAGTCTTAATTATGTATGGTGATATATGTTAACTATACTTTTTATGATCATTTTGCAAAGTATACAAATACTGAATAATGTAGATACCTGAAACTAACATAATATAATGTTATATGGCTATTAGACCTCACTTAAAAAAATAACAAAATTTTAAGAAGTAATGTTTGGGGTTAGGGCACCTGTGCCTGTCTTCCCTCAATGGTTTTTTTTTTTTAATCAAATACGTACTTTGATTTGTTAAAAATCAAGAGATTTAAAAGTTAAGCACAACACTTTTTTGAACATAAACAAAATACTTTCTTATATGTGAAGGCAGACAGAGTTAATGGATATCCATGGATATTAATGTCCTCTTTCCAATGTTTCATTTTTGTTTTTAAGTTATATACAAGGCAAATTAATATTTTACACAAAATAGAAGAAATCATGGGAGATCATAATTAGAGTGGTATGAGAAGAATATCTTGTGAATAATGAGGATATGAAAGAGGTGGGTATATTATAAACACCAAAGCATAGGTTTCTTTTGGAATATCACACCAAAAATAAACAGTAAGACCTCTCTCACAATTATGGATAAACTGTTTATGAATATGTTTTTAAGAACAAAGTATTAAGAAAAAATGATTGACTTCTGGGGAGGCTAGCAGTCTAGGAAGATCCTAGCCTCACCTTGTCTCATGGTGACATGGACACCTGTGGGAACCAGCACAGTGGAAACTCTCCACCTAGCTTGCTAACAGTGTGCCCGACCCCTTTCATCTCATCCTGGGCAGGAGCTTTCCCACAGGGCTGCGGGTTCCCTCCCACACTGAACTGGTGCAGACCTTGCTGGCACCATGAACTTTGCCCCCACATTCTCCTGTGGACATGCCCTCTCCAACATGCTTTGATAGGAGACTATTCAAAGCAGTAACATAAGCCTAACAGGGTTCAGAAACACTCCAAAGTGACTCCTGTCCAAGGGAGAGGGGAAGATAACCACCCACACCAGCCCAACTGCAGCCTCAGCAGTGGGCTGAGGGCAGATGTCTGGTCTGACTACAGGCCCTATCCACCAACAAAAGCTTCACAGGGGAGAATATAGGGAGAGGGCCCTGCAATTTGGTGCTACCACGGATCTGGCAATGCTTGGTCTGACTCAAATGAAGCCCAAGGAAGCCCTAGACTGGCCTAATAACAACACAGGGACCAAGCCCTGCCCAAAACAGGCAGAAAGAGCCATTGTAGGTGACTGGAATAAAGACAAATGGGGCTCAGCCAACAACAGCAAGGTGCATGCAATGAACGTAGGAGACAACTCTGAAGCACCAGCTTCTGGTAAACAGGGGACATTGACTGCAGGACACTACAGGACCTCTTATCATAAAGCCATTTCTTTCAAGAGCAAGAGATGTAGTTGACTTTCCTAACACACAGAAACGATCAGAAAGTTAGACAAAATAAAAGTATGGAGGAATAGGTCCCAATCGAAAGAGAAGGAGAAAATCACAGCAAGGGAGCTAAATGAAACATATATAAGTAATATGCCTGATAGAGAATTTAAAGTAATGGTCATAAAGATACTCACTGGACTTGAGAACAAGAGTGGAGAACCTCAGTGAGAACCTCAAAAAAGAGAGAGAAAACATAAAGAACCAATCAGAGATGAAGAATTCAATTAACTGAATTAAACACACTCGGTAGAATACATAGACTAGAAAAAGCAGAAGAACAAATCAGTGATGTGGAGGACAGAGTAATGGAAAGAAATCAAGTTGAACAGGAGACAGAAAAAAGAATAAAAATGAAAATAGATTAAGGGAACTCAGCAACACCATCAAGTGTAATAATATTCACATTATAGGTTTCCCTTAAGTAGAAGAGAGTGAAAAGGGGGTAGAAAATGTATTTGAAGAAATAATAGCTGAAAACATCCTGAATCTGGAGAAGAAAACAGAAATCCAGATCCAGGAGGCACAGAGAGCCCTTAATAAAATCAGTCCAAGGAGGTCCACACCAAGACACATAGTAATAAAAATGGCAAATGGTAGTGATAAAGAGAGAATTCTAAAAGCAGCAATAGAAAAGAGTTACATTCAAGGGAAAACCCACAAGGCTATCAGCTTATTTTTTAGCAGAAACACTGCTGGCCAGAAGGGAGTGACATGATATATTCAAAGAGCTGAAAGGGGAAAAAAAAATACTTCTATCCATAAAAGCTACCAATGAGAATAGAAGGAAAGAGAGAGTTTCCAAGATAAAAATTAAAAGAATTCATGAACACCAAACCAGCCCTGCAAGAAATGTTAAGGGGGGACTCTGAGTGGCAAGGAATGATCATAAGTAGGAGTAAGGAAAATAGGAAGCACAAAAGCAGTAAAATTAAGAATATCTAAAAAATCAGTCAAGGCATTCACAAAATAAAAATATAAAGTATGATACGTTATATCTAAAATGTTTGGAGGGGAGAGGAGTATAAATTTAGTGCTGTTAGAATGGGCTCAAACTTGGGCGCCTGGGTGGCTCAGTTGGTTAAGCAACTGCCTTCGGCTCAGGTCATGATCCTGGAGTCCCGGGATCGAGTCCCGCATTGGGCTCCCTGCTCGGCAGGGAGTCTGCTTCTCCCTCTGACCCTCCTCCCTCTCATGCTCTCTGTCTCTCATTCTCTCTGTCTCAAATAAATAAAATCTTTAAAAAAAAAAAAAAAAAAGAATGGGCTCAAACTTATAGGACCATCAACCTAATATAGACTGCTATATGCATAAGATGTTATTTATAAACATAATGGTAATGGCAAATCAAAAACCAATATATAAAATAGATAATAATAAAATAGATAAAAAACTAAAAGAGAAAGGAATCCAATCATATCACTAAAGTAGCCAGCAAACCATGAGAGAAGAGAGCAAGAGGAGGAACAGAGAACTACAAAAACAACCATAAAACAAGTAACAAAATGGCAATATATATGTATATATCAATAATAATTTAGAATGTAAATGTATTAAATTCTCCAATCAAAAGACATAGGATCACAGAATGGATAAAAAAAATAAGACCCAACTATATGCTGCCTACAAGAGATTCATTTCAGACCTAAAGACACATGCAGATTGAAAGTGAAGGGATGGAAAAGCATTTATTATGCAAATGGAAGTGTAAAGAAAGCTGGGGTAGCAAAACTTGTATCAGACAAAATAGAAACAGACTGTAAAAAGAGACAAAGAAGGACATTATATAATCATAGGAAAAATCCAACAAGATACAATTGTAAATATTTATGTACCAAATGTGGGAGCATCCAAATACATAAAGCAGCTAATAACAAACATAAAGAAAGTGATCAATAGTAATACAAAAATAGTAGGGGTCTTTAACACCCTCCTTACATCAATGGTTAGCTTGTCCAAACAAAATCAACAAGGAAAGAGTGGCTTTAAATGACACATTGGACCAGATGAATCTGACAGATATATACAAAACATTCCATTCTAAAACAGCACACACACAACATTCTCCAGAATAGATCACATTTTAGGCCACAAAACAAGTCTCAACAAATTCAAAAAGATCAAAGTTATATCATGTATGTTTTCTAACCACAATGCTATGAAACTAGAAATCAACAACAAGAAAAAGTCTGGAGAGAACACAAATATATGGAGGTTAAATAACATGCTACTAAACAATGAATCAATCAACCAATAGATCAAAGAAGAAATTCAAAAGTACATCAAGACAATGAAAATGAAAAAACAGCAGTCCAAAATCATTGAGATGCAGCAAAAGCTGTTCTAAGAGGGAAGTTTATAGCAACACAGGCCTACCTCATGAAGCAAGAAACATCTCAAACAAAAACCTAACCTTACACCTAAAAGAGCTAGAAAAAGAACAAAACCCTTACCACTAGAAGGAAGAAAATAATACATTTTAGAACAGAAATAAATAAAATAGAAGCTGAAAAAACAATAGGATGAATTAATGAAACCAGAAGTTGGTTCTTTGAAAAAATCAACAAAACTAATAAACCTTAGGCAGACTCATAAAAAGAGAGGACTCAAAATCAGAAATGAAACAGGAGAAGTAACAACTGACACCACAGAATACAAAGGACAGTAAGAGGATATTATAAAAAATTATATGCCAACAAATTTGACAATCTAGAAGAAACAAATTCTTAAACTGAATCAGGAAGAAACAGAAATTTGAACACACCAATTACCAGCAATGAAATTGAAACAGTAATCAACTTCCAACGAACAAAAGTCCAGGACCAGACAGCTTCACAGGTGAATTCTGCCAAACATTTAAAGAAGAGTTAATACCTATTCTTCTCAAACTATTTCAAAAAATATAAAAGAAAGGAAACCTTCCAGGCTAGCATTACCCTGATACCAAAACCAGATAAAGACACTACCAAAAAAGAGAACTACAGGCCAATATTTCTGATGACCATAGATGTAAAAATCCTCCACAAAATATTAGCAAACTGAATTCAACAATACATTAAAAAAAGTCATTCACCACAATCAGGTGGGATTTATTCCAGGGTTGTAAGGGTGGTTCAATATTCATAAATCAATCATTGTGATACATCACATCAACAAGAGTCAGGATAAAAACCATGTGATCATTTTAATAGGTGCAGAAAGCATTTGACAAAGTACAACACCCATTTATGATAAAAACTCTCAACAAAGTAGGCTTAGAGGGAACATACCTCAACATAATAAAGGCCATCTATAAAAAACCCACAGCTAACCTTATACTCAATGGTGAAAAACTGAGAGGTTTCCCCCTAAGGTCAGGAACAAGACAAGGATGTCCACTTTCACTACTTTTATTCAACATAGTAATGGATGTCCTAGCTGCAGAAATCAAACAAGGAAAATAAATTAAAAACATCCAAATTGGTAAGGAAGGAGTAAAACTATCACTATTTGCAGATGACCTGATAGTGTATATAGGAAACCCTAGGAACTCCATCAAAAAACTGCTAGAAGTGATAAATGAATTCAGTAAGGTCACAGGATACAAAATCAATATATAGAAATTTGTTGCATTTCTAGACACTAATAATGAAATAGCTTAATGATGAATTAAGTCCCATTTACAACTGCACCAAAAAAAACTGAAATACTTAGGAATAAATTTAACCAAGGAAGTGAAAGACCTATACTCTGAAAACTTTAAAACACTGATGAAAGAAATTGAAGATGACACAAATGGAAAGATATTCATGCTCATGAATTGGGAGAACGAATATTGTTAAACTGTCCATATTACTCAAAGCAATCTACAGTTTTAATGCAATCCTTATCAAAATACCAATAGCATTTTTCACAGAACTAGAACATATACTCCTAAAATTTGTATGGAACCACAAAAGGCCATGAATAGTCAAAGGAACCTTGAAAAGAAGAACAAAACTGGAAGTATCACAATACCAGATATCAAGATATACTACAAAGCTATAGTAAGCAAAACAGTATGGTACTGGCACAAAAAAAGACACATAGATCAATGGGACAGATAGAGAGCCCAGACATAAAACCATGATTATATGGTCAATTAATCTTTGACAAAGGAGGCAAGAATATACAATGGGAAAATTTTCTTTAACAAATGGTGTTGGGAAAAATGGACCACCTTCTTACAACATATACAAAAATAAACTCAAAATGGATTAAAGACCTAAATGTGAGACCTGAAACCATAAAAATCCTAGAAGAGAGCATAGACACTAATTTCTCTGACATTAGCCAAGCAATGTTTTTCTAGATAGGTCTCCTGAGGCAAGAGAAACAAAAGCAAAAACAAACTACTGGGACTACATCAAAACAAAAGGTTTCTCTACAGTGAAGGAAACAGTCAACAAAACTAAAAGACAACCTACTGAATGGGAGAAGATAGTCGCAATATCTTTACATATCCAATAAAGGGTTAGTATCCCAAATATATGAAGAATTTATATAACTCAACAACAACAACAACAACAAAAAATATAAAAAATGGGCAGAAGACATGAACAGATGTTTTTCCAAAGAAGACATACAGATGTCCGACAGACACATGAAAAGATGCTCAACATCACTCATCATCAGGGAAATGAAAATCCAAAGTACAAAGAGATATCACCTTACACCTGTCAGAATAGCTAAAACAAAAGCACAAGAAACAAGTATTGGTGAGAATGTGGGGAAAAAAAGGAACCCTCTTGTACACTGTTGGTGGGAATGCAAACTGGTACAACCACTGTGGAAAACAGTATGGAGGTTCCTCAAAAAGTTAAAAATAGAATTGCCCTGTGATCCAGTAATCGCACTACTGGGTATTTACTAAAAAAATACAAAAATACTAATTCAAAGGGATACATGTACTCCTATGTTTACTGCCACATTATTTACAATAGCCAAATTATGGCAGCAACCCAAGTGTCCATCAATAGATGAATCCATAAAGAAGTGGTATATCTATACAATGGAATATACTCAGCCATAAAAAAGAATGAAATCTTGGCATTTGCAATGACAAGGGTGGATCTAGAGGGTATAATGCTAAGTGAAATAAGTCCGTGAAATACAATACCATATGATTTCACTCATACGTGGATTTAAGAAACAAAACAAAGAAAAGAGACAAACCGAAAAAAAAAAAAAAAAGACTCTCAAATAGAACAAACTAATCGTTACCAGAGGGGAGGTGAGTAGGATGAAGGGTAAAACAGGTGAGGGCTTTAAGAGTACACTTACCATGATGAGCACTAAGTATAGCATTACTGACTCACTATATTGTACACCTGAAACTAATATAACACTGTATGTTATGTTCTACCAGAATTAAAATTAAAAAAAAATGTTTATTTCTACAATAGTGCCCCAAGGAACAATGGAGTAACTTATATTTGCAGAAATAGGAACCAGAAAAAAATTTCTAAATTTAGTGTAAAAATTACTTTTGGATACATTCAGAGTGCAGCAGTCCTTCCTTATCCATGGTTTCCCCTTCCAGGGTTTCAGTTACTTCTGGGCAACTTCATCTGGAAGTAGGTGATCCTCCTTTTGAGATATCATCTGAAGGTCAATAGCGACTTAATGCTAATGTGACAATGCCTATGTCACTCACCTCACTTTATCTCATCACGTAGGCATTTTATCATCTCACACCATCACAAGAAAGGTGAGTATGGTATAGTAAGATACCGAGAGAGCAACTACATTCATTCATGTAACACTTACTACAGTATATTGTTTGTTCTATTTTATTAGTTATTGTTAGTTTCTTACTAAGCCTAATTTATAAATTACTAAATTTATAAATATGTAAATTTAAAAATATAATTTATAAATTAAACTTTATCATAGGTATGTAATATAGGAAAACACATACTGTATATATGGTTCAGTACTACCCACAGTATTAGGCACCTACTGGGGGTCTTGGGAATATCCCCTGTGGATAAGGGGGGAACTACTGTACTCAAGAGGATTATATTCCCTTATGAGTTTAATCACCAGAGATAATTTGTTTTCCCTGAGATCACGGCGATATTGGCCAGAATGTTAGTCACCACACATTAATCATTTGTTAATTCTGAATTTGACTGAGTGGAAATAGAAACACAGGAGGCAGTTTGTACTTTGTGGACTCACTCACTTCCCCGAGTTCCAGCAATGGTACGCGGATAGAAGGAGGACTCTCTGAAAAAGCATTTGTATGTTAGTCAAGAGCCAAATGTCATTTAAAATGACTGTGTGCCTTGAAACCACAAAAGGAAATATTAGCATTGTAACTTTAATCATATTTGGCATTTGAAATGTGTTAACATTAAAGAGAAAAAAATAAGGCAACTCTGGCCTTCCTACCCTCTTGGAGTGATTCAGGCAGACAGACCCAAGATCTCTAGTGAGGCCGAGGAGCAGCCTGGTGCCTATTTCAGGAAGATGCATCAGTACCTGAACCCAGGAAAGAGGAATGTAGAAAATGGCTAATTCAATTTTCATACAGAGAGTCATATTTCTGACTTCCTAGAAAAGTAGAACATTCTGAACTCCCCAAAGAGCTCCTTCCTGAGTAGCAGCGGGCTGGTGAGGCCAGTAAAATTTAACTTGCTTGTTCAGACAGATTCCCAGAGGACATGTCCAAGTTCAAAGGAGGTTGTATAAGGAAAACAAGCCCAGCCAACCATTAGGAACTCATACCGCCTGGATAGCCCCTGAAGTGGATCCTAGCAGGCTCAAAAAGAAAGGTCCCAGAATACTAATGGAGTCATCTTTTCATTCCTTCCCTTCAGTGAGTAGGCACAAACACAAAAACACAAAACAAAAAGGATCTTAACAGTCAGAAAAGATCCATTTTACTGTAGAGAAGGGCTCTTAGGAAGCTGCTGCCAGAAAGCCTGATCAATATGGAGCTGTAAAACCAGTTACATGTGCTTGGCAGTCCATGGAAAACACAGGGCCACTAACTTCTTTTATTCAGAGCCCTTTCTCTGAGGCTCCCTGACCGAACAAAAACCTGCTGAAAGATTTGGGGGCTCAGTCAGATAAACTGAAAGATATTTCAGTTTATTTTGCAGGTAATTCGTATCATTTTCCTTTCAATTTTCCAGCAACTGATTAACATAATTTCCAATCATTAAAATTTACCAATAAACATCTCCCTGAAACTCTATGTATCTCAAGACATAGGTGTGTAAATCATTCAGTCTCACCTCAGTTCTAGATTATTATCATGGTACATGTGGGAAAACCTGGAAAAATAGAATGAACTCAGTGGCAAAACTGGAGTCACATTTCAAACATTTTCAGTTTGGGCTTGCTTTCTCTAAATGTCACACAATTTAAAATTCTGTCACAATGAAACTCTTGTAAAATTTGTTTCGTTTTGGGGCACCTGGGCGGCTCAGTCGGTTAAGCATCTGCCTTGGGCTCAGGTAATGATCTCTGGGGCCAGGGTGGGCTCCCTGCTCAGCAGGGAGTCTGCTTCTCCCTCTTCCCCCTTGTGTGTGTTCACTCTCTCCCTCTCTCAAATAAATAAAGAAAATCTTTTTAAAAATTGGTCTTGTTTCTAATTTTAAAGTAATGCCAGCTTCTGCCAAAGAAGTTTTCAATGCCTATGTTACAAATTATTAGCTTTTCTCAGAACCCTAAAATGACTGCAAGTTATTTAAAAGCTGGGCAGTTTGAATTAAAAGCATTGTTACTTAAAAATCACCATTTAAGTTTCCATAAGGTTATTCATTGACCCCACTTATTTTATTGAGGAGTGAAAAATACATATATAATTAAACGCACAGAGCTTGATGGAATAAATGTAGAAAAAGTTTTCTGCAGTAATAAAACCGTCCAAAAGCCAATATAATGGTGTAAGGTGAGCAGAGTAGTGTCTGGAATCAGCACTGTCCAACAGAAATTTCTGTGGTGATGGAAATGTTCTTCTGTGCTATTGGATACAGTAGCCACTCACCACTTTGGCAACTGAGACATTGAAATGTGTCCCAGTGTGACTGAGAAACTGAATTTTAAATTTTATTTAATTCCAATTTCAATAGCCACCTGTGGTTAGGCTATTCTATTGGATAATACAGATGTTGAGAAACATACTTAAAAAATCAAAATAAGGGTACAAATGAGTAGGGTTTAAAGTAGGGAAATACACTAAGAGAGGTCATCAGAGGAATTCACAGGGAAGAAATGGGCTTTCTAAGAATAGTCACAAGTTGGACACCATGATGACAAAATCACCAAAGTCTCTATTATGTGCCATGGAATGTGCTTTGAAAACTCACTCAGGTTTATTGGAACTCTACTGAGATATAATAAGTGCATAATCCCAACTATGTTGACTTCAATTAGATCACATGGTCATCTTTTTTTTACATGTTATCATCATGTAGATCTTTCCATTGTGGAAATGACATACAAATTAACCATAGGGGATTCCTTAACTTCTGTGTATCACTTTTAGGCTCTACTCTGTAAAATCATTATTCTCACAATTTTACATAATAGATCTTATGTATTTTTCACACAACAGAAACACCCAGCTGGTCTTCTAGAGCAGGATGATGATGAATCCCTCCCCCATGCCTCTGCACTACTTTGCATGTGGCTAGTGAACCAGAACAAGTTATTTAAGAGGATAAGGTAAAGGTAAAAAGAGCACCTTGCCAATTCCCTGGATAACTATGTAAACATTTCTCTCTTGAATCAGGGAACTTAAATCTGAATACATTTTAAAATGGAATTTGTGTACTTCAAAACATTTGTCTGAAATGTTTGATATGAAACACTTCTAGTATTGTGCTCTTTAGGATATTAAGAGAAAGAGAATAAACTTTAAGAAGACATCCTAACTGATGATTACCATGCTCAATTGGATTTAGTTAAGTTCTCTAAACAGGTACAATATTTTATTGGAACAATTTCTTTCTGAGTCACTTATTTATGCATGTAATATTCACTGAGCATGAATATAAGCCGGTTATTTATTGAT
The DNA here is from genome assembly GCF_002201575.2 of Neomonachus schauinslandi. Classification (NCBI taxonomy): domain Eukaryota; kingdom Metazoa; phylum Chordata; class Mammalia; order Carnivora; family Phocidae; genus Neomonachus; species Neomonachus schauinslandi. The sequence continues at coordinate 38,387,547 of NC_058416.1, read as the reverse complement.
GCTAGTGTTATGATAGTCAAAAAAAAAAAAATCACCTTGCCTGTCCTCAAACTGAGCACAGTCCAGTATAGAAAAGAGCACATAACAGGTTAAATAAGAGGTATGGCTAGGGTATCACGGGAACATATAAGAAGAAAACTTAATGGGGGAGGCATCCAGAAAATTATCATAGAGAACATAACAGCTGATATAAGTCAGGTGCAGGGGAGGGCATTCCTGCATGAGAGGCAGGCAATAGGAGGGGTCAAGATGAAGAATTCATTGTTAAATAATTGAATATGAATTTTCTCGGGATGTCTAGATCAAGTGATCTGGTAGACAACTGGATATAAAATCTGAAGCTCAGGGCAAAGCTTGGGTGAGATATGCCCCTTTTGGCATATTCTAAAACCATAGGAGCTAGCGGGCTCACCTTTGAGCAGTGTGCAGGACAAGACGATTAAAGGGACAAGGGCAGGATATGCTAGGAAAACCCCAGAATGGAAGGCACAAGTAGAGAAAGCCCTAGAATGCAGAAAGAGAATTATCTGAGGAGAAAAGTGACAGGAGAATGTATTATCGTGGAAGCCAAGAGAGTGGATGTTTCAAGGCTCTAATCATCAACAGATACAAATATACCCAAGAAATCTGGTAAGATAAAGGACAAAAATCATCTGTAGTTTGACAATAAGTGGAATCGTGGATAAACTTGCCCTGACCAGTTTCAGCAAAATAGTGAGAGAGAAGCCAACTATAGTGGATTGAAGAGTGAAGGATAGATGAGAAGCAAAGACAGTGCATGAATAGAAGCACTCCTCTGAAAATTTCAGATGATAAGTGATGCTTCAGAATGTTGATGCCAAGGGGAAGCACTATCCATACACAAAGCCAGTCATATCACTATCAATGATCTCTAGAATGGTAGTGAAACTTAGGGCCAACCTTCCTTAGACTCATAATTATAAGTTCTGATCCAAAGCATCTTTACAACCAACAACCCTGAATATTAGTGAGGAGCCAATAAGATAATGGATGTAAAGATTCAGGCAAACTAGAAATTGCCACACAAATGTTAGTTATTATGGTCATTATTACTACAATTTTGTCTTGTTAAATTTCGGTCTGTATATCAGCCCAGTTTATATCACAGTTGAAAAACAAATTGAAAAGTCTGCCCAGTGGAGTTTGTGGAGAGGAAACATCAGTAGTTAACTTATGTATTATGCATATAATTTAGACTCAAGAGATCCAATGGATAACTGCAGCAAACCACAATTGCCCTCTTTAGACAGCTCAGTGTGAACTTCCTGATAGAAAGAAAGCATTCCAAAGTCCTATGTAATTGGATGTGATAATAACGGGAGGATTGGCTGCTTGCTTGCTTCTCATTTCAGTTTGATAATTTGAATAAATTCTTTATACAAATTGTAACTGCTGTCATTTTGATAACACTCCAACTTGAAAATTTGGATTGTTGGGTGCAGGCCCTTGCCAGTGCTAAACAAATGGAGGTTGGCTAATAAAGGATTTGAAGGGCACCCTTTCCTTGCTATCAAGTCTCCAACAGGGGCAAGCTTTCCTACTGCTACTGTATTCAAAATTAAGCAGTGTGTAAAGCTTCTTGGACTCTTCCTCTTTCACCCACAGAATCTTCAAATTCAGTTTAGTCTTTCTTACTTCTGATTCCTTTGCTTTATTTAAAATCAACCCTTACCCCTGCCATCCAATATACATAAATAATTCTCTTTGCACCTTTTTCTCTTTTGGCACCAAGTGTTCTATTTTTAAAACATTTATTATTCATTAAGCTAATATGGTTGAGCACTTATATTTATTCAGGAGATATAATAGTGAGCAAGACAGAGTTTCTGCTTTCAAGGAATACATATCTACTTAGGGAAAATATCTGAAAACCTATGTCATGATTCAAGGAGACAAGTGCTAGAATAGAGACATAAACAGGAGAATAATTACTTTCCCAAAGGATGGAAGGGTGCCGAGGTACAGTAAGGTTTCCCCGAGGAAGTATTATTTAATCAGAATCTTAAAGGATTCTGATGTTTAGACAAGAAGAGGAAGAATATTTTATCTCATTTTGACCTGTAAGTTCCTTGAGGTCAGTGATTCTGCCTTACTCAACTTTGTTTCTCTTAAAGTGCCTGCTATGGACTGAATGTTTGCCTTCCTCTCAACATTCATATATTGAAATCTAATCTCCAGTGTCATGGTATGTGGAGGTGTAGGACCTTTGGAAGGTGGTTAGGTTGTAAGGGTGGAGCCCTCTGGAATGGGAGGAGTGCCTTTATCAGGCCCCACTCCTTCTCCAGGAGTGGGCAGCTGGGAACCAGGAAGTAGCTTCTCACCAGATACCAAATCTGCCGGCACCGTGATCTTGGACTCCATAGCCTCCAGGATGCTGAGTAATAAAGGTTTGTTGTTTAAGCTACCCACTTTATGGTATTTTTGTTATAGCAGCCCAAAGAAATTAAGAAATAAATTAAGAAAGTGATTTGAAAATGAGAACCCAAACTCTTAAGTCTTTGGACTCTTTAAGTCCAAATCCCGTTAAGGTATCCTTTCTCATTCTTTTGCCCTCGCATTCTTTTTGAACATAGCACAGTCTACAGGGTTCATGTTCTTACTACGTTAGCCTTTTACAGGTTTTACAAACATAGTATCTCCTTCAATCTTTGCCTTCCTATTTAGGCAGCTAATCCACATCCTGCTTCCCATTTAATGATTTAAATTCTGATTGTCTTCCTATCTGCTTTATAATTCAGATGTGTAGCTAATTCATCTTGCTCTCTTGAAAGTTGCTGCTCCATTCTACACATTTCAGAAGATCTCTACAAATCCTAAAATCAAGAATTCTCAAACTTAGAGTAACTGGAGTTGTCAGCCATCAGAGATGATGTTAGCATCTCATATAATGCTAATCTTCTGCTATGTCCTTTTTAGCTCTCAAGATTTATGTATATGTATATATTTTCTTTCCCCACAGCTCCAAATATGTTACAGGAAATGACTATTCTGAGGTCTTACAAGTGAAGAAATAAGCTAAAGATAATACCACTTTTAAAAGTCAGAATGTTTGGGGTTTCCAGAATTTATGAAGCAAGTCCCCAAATAAAGGAAATTGTGAGCCTGATCCAATCAAGGTGCCTTTCTGTGATTAAAACAAGCAAAAACTAAACACTATCAAAATAGCAGTAGCCGGGGCGCCTGGGTGGCTCAGTCGGTTAAGCCTCTGCCTCCGGCTCAGGTCATGATCCCAGGGTCCTGGGATCAAGTCCCACATCGGGCTCCTTGCTCAGCAAGGAGCCTGCTTCTCCCTCTGCCTGCCTCTGTCTCTCTCTAATAAATAAATAAAATCTTAAAAAAAAAAATAGCAGTAGCCATTACAAGTATTACAGGTAGGATGTGCTTTTGAGAAAAAACGTTATTTAGAGCTCCTTCACAACCTGAAATTACCCATTTGCCTTGCTACTACTATTATAGCCAGAGTTATTTTTCAAACATGAGGTAGAGAAATTCTCTTTGGTTTAAGCTTGAAGCTGTTATTTGCCAAGACTAACGTTTTGCTTTTTTTTTTTTTTTTAAACTCCATTACACTCATCCCGAAGCCAGTGCTCAAAGAAAGCCATCCATTTTAAATTTGTTGCATGCCATACTGGTTATTCTCCTATTCCTGTTTCTTTGCTTTGGTACACAGTCTGAATTGTTCAAAGTTGTTCTTTACTGTGTCCTTAAGAGATACATACAAAAACCAAAGATGTATTAATCCAATAACCAAAAAGTCAGCCTGTGTGAACTTGAGCAAGTCACCTTACTTTCCTGGGGTGTTTCTTTAGTCATAGCCTTTTAAAAATAAAGAGGTTGCTACCAAATTATTTCTCAAGTCTCTTTAGGCCTATCATCCTATGATGGGTTTTTTGGGGGATAACTTACAGACAAGGTAAACCTCACCATAGTATCATAGTACCTACATTTAAACTGCCAGTTTATAAAACCTGCTTTCTAACCACATATACGGCTGTATACTTAGAATCTATACCAAATTTCCTACGTGGCTTTTGAGCAGCACTGAGCAATAAAATTGAGGAATGGATACTGATATATTGTGTAGGGGTGTGTAGTGTGTGTATCTGTCCATGCACTGTGGTACATGCTTCTAAGGACAAACTCGGGAAGCTATGAAAATTATGACTATATTTTATCTAGACTTAGAATGAAGGATTTAAAAGATGAGCAATAAATGAGGGACATGGAGGTGAAAAGGGCACATCAAAGAAAAGTTCAGGTGGGTGAACCTTGAGGCATAAAAGGCCAATTAATGGCATTTTCCTAAGAACAAGGAGAGCCATAGAAGGGTTTTAGATAATGAAATGATGCAATCAGATTTTTCTTTTCTTAAAAATTACTTTGATTCTGGGGCGCCTGGGTGGCTCGGTTGGTTAAGTGACTGCCTTCGGCTCAGGTCATGATCCTGGAGTCCCAGGATGGAGTCCTGCGTCAGGCTTCCTGCTCGGCGGGGAGTCTGCTTCTCCCTCTGACCCTCCCGCCTCTGGTGCTCTCTCTCTCTTTCACATTCTCTCTCTCTCAAATAAATAAATAAAATCTTTTTAAAAAATTATTTTGATTCCAATGTGGAGAATGGGTTGAAGGGCAAGAAAATTTTTGGTGCCCTGCTCATTAATAATTCATAGCAAAATTATTCCTTTAATTTCCTTCTCAATATTTACTCATGATTGCCAGTTGCCCCAAAGTTCTCTCCTCTCTCCTCAAAAAACTCAAAATATTCTCATATTCTCACTTGTGTCTTCAATCTTGTCCTTCTTTGTATATATTATCTTTCTTCCCACCAGTAACTATCTGCCTTTTTCATGAAAACACAGTGCTTCTTCCAATTAGCTCAATAAGTCAAAGGAGCAAAGTGGAGCATGACACATGTATAGTCCCACAGGATCCTGAGCTCAGAAGAGTCCCATGCTTTGTGTAATGCTCTGTTATCACCATCTTGATATTCTTACTTTTTAAATAAGAAGCCCTACATTTTCACTTGGCATTGGATTCCCAAATTACACAGTCATTATGGAGCAAAGATAAATTATTTTGGTTGTATTTGGGTAGAGGTGAGCAATACTCAATTTGTCCTATATTCTTTTATATGTCACTTCCATGTCCAAAGTTTTGCACACTTCTCTTCATTTTCAGTACCACCATGATATTACAGAAATAACTAATATTAGGCAAAATAGATGTAAGAAGTTACTAGAGATAAAGAGGGATATTTTACAATGATGAAAAAGTCCATCAATAAGATATAACAATATAAACAATAAATATGCCTAATGACAAAGTCCCAAAATAAATGAACCAAAACTATTAGAAACGAAGGCAAAGTAAACAATAATAGTAGTTGGAGACTTCAATAACCTTCTTTTAATAATGGATATAACTAGGCAGATGATCAACAAGAACATCGAAAACTTGGACAACACTATAAACCAACTAGACCTAATACAGATTTATAAATACCCAACCATCAACAGCAGAATACACATTCTTCTTAGGTACACATGGGACATTCTTTAGGATAGATCACAATCTGGGTCATAAAAAAAGCCTCAATTAATTTGAAAGGATTGGAATATATATATATATATATATATATATATATATATATATATATATATAGTATGTTTTCCAATCACAATGGAATAAAATTAGAAATCATTAAATAAATTTGGGAAATTCACAAATATGTGGCAATTAAACAACATGCTTCTAAATAACCTGTGGGTCAACAAAGAAGTGACAAAGGAAATTAGAAAACACTTCAAGGTGAATGAAAACAAAAACACAATATACCAAAACCTATTTGATGGAGATAAAGAAATGCTTACAAGGAACTTTAAAGCTGTAAATAGCTATAAATGAAGAAGAAAAATGGGCTTCAAATAAATGTCTTAACTTTTCAGCTTAAGACTGGAAAATAAGGACAAACTGAACTTAATGTAAGCAAAATGAAGGAAATAATAAATGTGGGAGTAAAAATCAATGAAATGGAGAATAGAATAATACAGAAAATAAAAGAAGTCAAAGCTTGTTCTTTGAAAATATCAAGCAAAATGACAAGCCTTTAGCTAGAGTCACCAAGAAGAAAGGGGAGAACTCAAATAACTAGAATCAGAAATTACAGAGGAAGCATCACTCCTGACCTTATGAAAATAGAAAGGATTATAAAGGAATCCTATGAACAATTGTGTCAATAAATTAGAGAATTCAGCTGAAATGGACACATTTCTGGAAATACACAAACTACCTAAACTGACTCAAGAAGAAATAGACAATATAAGTGGACATATAACAAGAGATTGGGTTAGTGATCAAAAACCCCTCAGAAAAACCCAGACACAGATATCATCACTCCTGAATTCTACCAAACATTTAAAGAATTAATTCCACTACTTTGCAAACTCCTCCAAACATAGAAAAATATAGGATAAAATTTAAAGTAAACATTCCACCTACAACAGCATCACAAAAGGAAATAGCTGTAAAAGAAGTGCAAAGCTTGTACTGTAAATATTACAAGACATAGTTAAAAATTTTTAAAGATTGATAACAAATGAAAAGACATCTCATAGTCAGTCTATTATTTCCTCAAAATGTTAATCATAGAGTTACCACATGTATGAACCAGCAATTCCACTCCCAGGTATATACCCAAAAGAATCATAACATATATACACAAACTTGTACATAAATGTTTATAGCATTATTCATAGTAATGCCAAAGTGAGAAAAATCCAAGTGCCCATCAATTGAATGGCTAAACAAAATATGGCATAGCCACAGAATGGAACATTATTTGGCAATAAAAAAGAATGAAGTATCGATCATACTATAATATAGATGAACCTTTAAAACAGCATGCTAAATGAAAGATGCCTAACACGAAAGACCACATATTGTACGATTCGCCCATTAAATAAAATGTCCAGAATAGGAGTGTCTCTGGAGAAAAAAAGTTGATTAGTTCTTACCAGAGACTATCACATACTTCAGCACTTGCTTCCTTCGCACAGATTGTTAGCTCAGTGGTTTACAGTGTGGCCTCTGATGTCAGAAAGCCTGTGCTCAGATCCTGGCTCCTCCCTTTATTAAGGAGGGACCGTGGGAAAGTCATTCACTGTCTCTGAGCCTCACAAAACGGGTTTCAATCATGTTAGAAAAAAAAGGAAATGGTGCCCAAGCATTATTTTTTTAAGTTGGGGTGAGTTCAATTTTACAAAATTTTTCCACAAAATTGCAAAACAGATCTCAGAGGACTGTGTAAGGAATAAATGGAAATTACATGAAGCACCACAAGGACTCAGTAAGTGATTGGTATTGCTATTACTTGATGTTAAATAAATTACTTTAATAAATGAATGACTGTTTAAGTCTAAAAAACAAAGTTTCTGTCAATAAAATCTATAGTCAATACACTTTTCCCCCAAATGTTTTGATCTGGTGGTTGAGTTCTGAACTACCTAACAGTTCTTATTTCCCATGTCAAATTTTTAAAAAGAGTTGTTAGTTTCCAGCTTTACTGGCTAAAGGAATGTTCAGCTTTTGTTTATGTTGTCCTTTTCTGGTATTGAACTTTCTCATTCCAGCTGATTTGCTGTCTAAATACAAGACTTGAAAACAACTGAGAAGGCTCATTAGCTTTGGAAAAAACGGAATATACATTTGAAACTTAGTTTCTTTCCTAAATAAGAGGCTTTCTTTTTTTTTCTTTCTACTTGAGGCACCCCTCTTTTGATTTGGAGGTAACTGATTCAGACTAAAGCTCAGTGATCCTGTCCTTAGAGCACCTTTAATTTTAAAGCAGACCAAAAAGCCAGCCCTAGCTTTCCAAACAGAGTCACCCCTGAACACACTCAGAGCATATTTCCGGTATTATATAGGTAAGTGATTTTCTAGAGTATATATATACTCCTTTGACATTAGTAATGCAATTCCCTCCCAAATATATGAAAATCCCACCAAGCCTAATTCAAATATTCAAATTAAAATTGGTCTTTATTTTTAGGCATTTTTAAGTAGAAAATGTCTCACTGATAGCTACCAATTCAAATACAAGAGTATGGAGTTTTTGTTTGAATGTATTGCTTTTACATCTATATCTACTTTGCCTCCTGCTAAAAATTCCAACTTCCACTGATATCACAGAATTATAAATTTGCTTTAAACCACAATGCACAGTCCCAAAATAATAATATTATTACTGAAAATAGTTTAAGGTTTTATCATAGACTTACATGCTCTGGAGTCAAATAATGGTTTTTGAGATCACTTGGAAAAGTTCCTCTGTGTGGGGGCTATGCCAACCACTCATTAAAAAGATAAAGTTCATTTGCATCATTTTTCTTTCAATATCAGGAATGCTTAAAGTCAGTTTGATTTATAATTATGTGTTTAAATTGTTCAAAGTTAAATTTATAAAACAAAATATAAAAACCAAGTATACTCACAATTCCAACTTACATTCCTTTCCCATACAGTTCTCCCCCATTCCTGCCTCTATGTAAATTTTTTTTAATTATATAAATCCTTGTTTAATGAATCTTAGCATACTATAGGTACTTTTCAGGATTTGGAATGCATAAAGAGATTTTTTATCACTTTTTATAGCTGCATGTTACTCTCTTGTTTGGATGCACTCAAAATGAATCAACTAACCATCAATTGATAGACATTTTTATTGGTAATCCTTTTTTCTTGCACTTATAAATAACACTACAATGAATAGCCTTGTGCATATGTCTTTTTGTATGTTTACCTATATGGCTTTAAGATAAGTTCCTAACAAGAGATTCCTAAAGAGATTGCTGGACTGAATAGTAACTACATATTTAATTTTTCTAGACACTGCCAAATTCCACCCCGACTTTTTGCATTTCTACAAGCTATGCATGAGAATCCTCATTTCCCCCACAGCCTTGTCAAAAGAATATTGTGTAAATATTTTGCTTTTTGTTTATCTGCATTTCTCTTATTAGGAGTGAGTGGGGTTAAGTAACTTTACCCATATTTGAGGGATATTTGCATTTCTTTCTTTGGAAACTGTGTATTATTCATTTTCTAACCTTACTTTTTTAATATATAGTTTTGGGCATTTCTTTTTCCAAGAACTTCATGTGTTGGCTTATTAACCTTTTATAGTATAGGTAGCTAATAATTTCCCAGTTTATCATTTATTTTTTACTTTGTGTATAATGTTTTCTTGTCATGCAAAAGTGTGTGTGCATGTGCGTGTGTGTGTGTGTGTGTGTGTGAAATGGAATTTATTTTTTCCCTGGATTTTAAGTATACTTTAGGAAAATTTTCCTACAACTCAGTTATAAGAAATTCACCCATGTATTTTATTCCTTTTATATTACACATTTGGAACTCATTTTGGTATATAAGCTCAAGAAATTCCTAAAAGTTTACCAAGCATGAGCCAGTATGAGCTGGCCCCAGCACACCATTCATCACTGGTGGAGCATGGAGAGCCATGGGTTGTTTCTATGTGTTGTTTCCGTTCATATGTTCTTAGGTATAATGACTAGCTGTGTTTTATCAAGTCAGTAAAGTTCCTGGTGCCTCAAATTTTCCAAATTAAAAACCTCTTTGAACGTTGAGAAAATGGGTCATTATTCTTGACAAATCGTGCATTACAGCTTTGGGGGGGGGGGGGGAAGAATGTATAACTATTTGGTTAGAACAAAAAAATTGCTATTTCTCTAGCTGAGATTTTTTTAAGTGCAAAACATCAATTATCCAGCTGCATCATAGTGCCGCTACTTTCGGAAACAGCAACAGAACAGGGAGACATCCTTGTAGGGAGACGAACGTGACCTATTAAATGGTTTTGTTTTTAGCCGATTGGTACTCTTGAGTATCACAGTAAATTCATTTTCTCCTCTCAGATTTAGAGAATCTGCTATCCCCAAACGGAAGAAAAAGCACAATAAATAGTAAAGACTCACCACTACTGGAAGCGTCATTGAGATTGAGCAGACCGCCGCCGAGCCCTCGGTAACTATGGTAACTGTAGGTCCCGTTTCCGTTGATGTACAGCACCTCCTGGGAGCCGGAAACCGCTGAGGCGGAGTGCGGGGCCTGGGCCGCCTCCGGCTTACACTGTTTGTCAGCCGGCGCCGGTTCGTCCTGCAATGACAACAGCATGCCGGGACTGTCAAGTCACAGCGCTATTCCGCCTTGACCAGGACTATCTTATCGTTATCTATATGGGGGAAAAAAAAAAAAAACTACGGTCCACATCATTCAGTCAGCACATAGGCACATTTTCAACAACTTGGCTAAAAACTAAAAAAAAAAAAAGGAAAGCAAAGTAACAATGTGAGACAGACTGGAGATGGCACAATTTGCACTTTCCAGCTGAATTTAAAATTACATGAAGAGAGCTGTTCACCCGAGCCCGAGGTGAGAGCATCCTAGATGTCCACGGACAGATGAAGAGAGAAAGAAAATACGGTATACCAAAGATACAAATGTAGGGATCCGAAGGGGTACGTGCACCCCAACGTTTATAGCAGCAACATCCACAATAGCCAAACTGTGGAAAGAGCCAAGATGTCCTTCAACAGATGAATGGATAAAGAAGATGTGGTGCATATATACAATGGAGTATTATGCAGCCATCAAAAAACCCCGAAATCTTGCCATTTGCAACAATGTGGATGGAACTAGAGGGTATTATGCTAAGCGAAATAAGTCAATCAGAGAAAGACATGTATCATATGATCTCACCGATATGAGGAATTCTTAATCTCAGGAAGCAAACTGAGGGTTGCTGGAGTGGTGGGGGGTGGGAGGGATGGGCTGGCTGGGTGATAGACATTGGGGAGGGTATGTGCTATGGTGAGTGCTGTGAATTGTGTAAGACTGATGAATCACAGACCTCTACCTCTGAAATAAATAATACATTATATGTTAAAAAAAAAAAAGATAGTTGGAAGGGAAAAATGAAGGGGGGAAATCAGAGGGGAGGATGAATCATGAGAGTCTATGGACTCTGAGAAACAAACTGAGGGTTTTAGAGGAGAGGGGGTGGGGGGGATGGGTTAGCCCAGTGATGGGTATTAAGGAGGGCACATATTGCATGGAGCACTGGGTGTTATACACAAACAATGAATCATGGAACACTACATCAAAAACTAATGATGTAATGTATGGTGACTAACATAATAAAATAAAATTTAAAAAATTAAAAAAGAAAGAAAGAAAAACAATATGGTATAGAACTACAGTGGAGTATCATTCAGCCTTAACAAAAGAAGGAAATCCTGTCCTTCTACAGTGTGGATGAACCTTGAGGACATAATGCTAAGTGAGGTAAGTCCGTCACAAAAAGACAAATTTTGCATGGTTGTACTCATACGAGGTATCTGAAGCAAACACAGAAGTGAAGTCAAAGGGTGGTGGCAAGGGGCTGGGGAAGGGGTAGATGGGAGCCAGGGAGTTGTTACCTGGGTGCAGTTTCAATCATGCAGGATTGGGGGGGGGTTTCTGGTGAGTCAGCGCACAACATGCATATGGTTGACAATATTGTACTGTACATTTGGAATTCATTGGGAGGGGGAATTTTTATGTTAAAAATTAGAAAAAAACCCCAACTAGCTAGGCTTAAAAAATACATGAAGAGAAATCACAATTTGTAGAAAAACCTTTTCAAAATTGAATTTTTTTAAAACTTTTTTTTTTTTTTTTTTTGGAGCCTGCGCCTGCCTGCCCTCCACCCCCGCCTCTCTTTCCCTCCCTCCCTGCCTCTCACTTTATTTCATGATTGTAGCAAAACTGATTGCCTGCTGAGTCCACACTAGGCCCATTTCATGCATTTTAACAGCCTAACAAAACCCAAATAAACCCGGGCCTTTCAGCTTGTTTTTCCTTTCTTAAGCTACACTAGCGTCTGCGAACTGTGCATTAAAACTTCTAACCATGTCAAGTTGTAAAGGACAATGAAATTAAAATTTGTAATAAGTTGTATGTATTTTCAATAGCAAAACAGGTTGGATTACTCTTCAGCTGTGAGTTTATAAAGTCTAAAATATATACAGCATATATGACTTCACTTGTCTGTTACATTCTTCATATTTTCTTTTTTTTATATAAGAAAGAATTATAGATTCCTAGTGAATACCTAGGAGTGTTTTTGTCATAATCAGAAGTATTCTGCAACTTTTAAATTTAGAGTACTTGCTTAGAGAAATAAAGTAACTTTCAAATACATTTTTAAAAGGCATCAAGTACTAGAAAAAGAGGACACATGGAATAAGTTTGCTCTTATGGACCCAGCATTATTGTTATATTCAGAAATATTCTAATCTTTCATGTACCGAAAGCATCACCACAGCTATCAGAATTATGCAATTATGATTTTGTTCTTTTCTTTTGATATTTTCATCTCTGATCTATTCTGACCATTACACTTAGACACATAATCTGTGAGCATTTCATCATTTCATTTCTAAGTAGAAAGATTTCAGGGGTGCCTGGGTGGTTCAGTTGGTTAAGTGTCTGCTTTCAGCTCAGGTCATGATCCCAGGATTCTGGGATCGAGTCCCACATCCTTCATCGGGCTCCCTGCTCAGTGGGGAGCTTCTCCCTCCCCCTCTGCCACTCCTCCAGCTTGTGCTCTCTCTCTCTCTCTCCCTCTCTCAAAGAAATATCTTTAAAAAAAAAAAGATTTCAAGATAAATGGAAAAAAATCCTCTGTGTAAACTGAACTGAAAATAAGAATTTGCCCAGCATTGCCTTTAAAAATAAACAAACAAATGTGAACTGACCTAAATTGGTGTATGAACTGGAATATCTGATTGTAATTCCCTCTTGTCATTTAAACCCTGGTGATCTCTGAGAGGGTGAATTACTTTAGTGTAACACTTTCCTGGAGAAACAACCCGTTAGAAGAGATTGAGATAGAATCAAATTTCTTTGGTATCACTGCTCTACTATTTACACTGGGAAGTCAGAAAGTTCCAGACTTTTTTTTTCTTTATTCTGAAAATTACTCTTTGCTAGCTGAAAGTACCCAAAGACAGTGGGTTTTAGAATGGAGATATCGGGCTTTCACCAAATTGGGGCTTTTCCTAGAAACATACCAATATATGTGGGTTTTTTCCTGGTACTATGATGCAATATGATATTACAGATAGTAAGAGAATTTATTTTTTTAAAGATTTTATTTATTTATTTGAGAGAGAGAGAGAGAGAGAGAGAGAGCACCAGCGGGGGTAGGAACAGAGGGGGAAGGAGAAGCAGACTCCCCACTGAGCAGGGAACCTGGACTCCAGGATCATGACCTGAGCTGAAGGCAGATGCTTAACTGACTGAGCCACCCAGGCACCCCAGGTAGTAAGAAAGTTTAAATAATCTAAGATATCAAAGAGGATATTTCCAAGAATCTTTTGTTACTGGAAGTATGTGCCGTAATAAGTAGGTCTGAGGTAAATAATTATACTAATTATAGTGCTGATGTGAACAAGAACTGTTAATAAAGCAGTATTAGTAGTACAGGAACATAGCAACTATTACAATCTTAGAAACTGTAACCAGCGGCCTTTTAAATGGCATGTTACAATGACAGGGTGAGTGGAAAATGGTCAAATCAATGATGACAGCACCTCATGCAGTGTCCAAAAGTCTTTTATAAAAGTGCAGTGAAATGGTCTCTCATCTAGGAGTGCCAATCTCCTCCCTGCCTGGAGACAGAGATGATCATATATATGACATATATATGATATATATGTGTGTGTATTTATACACACATATACATATACACACACATACATACATATACACACATATATACATATATATACATATATATTTACTATATATATATGAATGATATACTATATATCTATGTATATCTATATATATATTCCTCTGTATCAATATATAGATATATCTATATCTATCTATATATATATAGATATAGTCATTCAATTTAAACTTATTAAATGAGTAAAGCTTATCAGAAAATTGATAGGTGAATCCATGATATTTACCATGGATTTTTTTATGCAAATGGCTTCTATCTTCTCTAAAGAAATAGATATCAAAGTACACTCATGGAACTATAAGGCTTCTGGGGGAAATGTTTTAGAGTCTTTCTGATATCATGGAACAAGGGCACACAGATATGCTGTCCTGACACGTTCTTCCTCTTAACACAGACTAGCGGATTTTATGAAAATCACCACATCTAAAGCACATTTGCATAATAACACCACTGGGCTGTAAAGTATTCTTTCTGTAAAGACATGTAGCCATTGAAACTCTGAAAGAAGGCAGAATATTCCATACTTCAAAGCAATTTTGAGGTCCTTGGGAAGGGGCTGGCCTCAAACAATGCCCACAGCTAGCATAACTTCCCAGTTTCTTGACTGAAAATAACTTGGGCAACATGATAAAATTTGAGTTTCTACTTTGGCAAAACTCGTGGCTCTTCTGAACATCCCAGTCTATTTTTCTGTGTTTGGAAAATGGCAATAAGATACACTCACAGGAGAGGAGTTTCTTGATGACCAGTAAAAAGGGAGAAGGGAGAAGGCATTGTCTCCATAATATTTGCTCATTGATTCTTTGTATGATAGAAATAATTTGTATTATCAAACATTCTATTTTGAAAATGTGCCTTAGTCTTTCATTATTAACTGTTATTCCAAAACACAGTATCTGCATGGAGCAGGCAGATAATTAATTCCATTAATAATCAAAACAGGCCTTGTAGGGAGTCATTTGTGTTCAAACACAGATTTGCATTATTAATGTTCTTGGCAGTCCACTATATGTTGAGAAAGAAAACATATGAAAGTCCCAATAAAATCTGGTCTGCCGTATCTTTTGGGCAAAACTTTAATATAAGTTTTTCTTTTGAATGATCACTGTTACTGGTTTCGAAGAAGCATAGATTTTAATGACATAAAAAATAAATATCCCCTAGAGTCACATTTTATCTCTGTAAGCAACTTTTAATAATCATTAGTTCCCAAACTTCTCAAGGCTGACAGTCTGCCCCCTGGGTTGCTATGAAGATTATTTTTAAAAGAAGATAATATTAACAGGTTACAAGACTGCATATCCAGGCAATGAAATAAATTTTATTCATCAAAAATCAGACAAAATCCTATCCTGGCTTTTATGAGACATAGTTCAAATTTTCTTTAAAAACTTGTGTAAGACTGTTGAATCACAGACCTGTACCTCTGAAACAAATAATACATTATATGTTAAAAAAAAAAAAAAAGAAGAGCGGGCGCCTGGGTGGCTCAGTTGGTTAAGCGACTGCCTTCGGCTCAGGTCATGATCCTGGAGTCCCTGGATCGAGTCCCGCTTCGGGCTCCCTGCTCGGCAGGGAGTCTGCTTCTCCCTCTGACCCTCCTCCCTCTCATGCTCTCTGTATCTCATTCTCTCTGTCTCAAATAAATAAATAAAATCTTTAAAAAAAAAAAAAAGAAGAGGAAGAAGATAGCAGGAAGGAAAGAACGAAGGGGGGGAAATGGAGGGGGAGACGAACCATGAGAGACTATGGACTCTGAGAAACAAACTGAGGGTTCTGGGGTGGGGGGGGATGGGTTAGCCTGGTGATGGGTATTAAAGA
Source organism: Neomonachus schauinslandi (assembly GCF_002201575.2). Lineage (NCBI taxonomy): Eukaryota > Metazoa > Chordata > Mammalia > Carnivora > Phocidae > Neomonachus > Neomonachus schauinslandi. The sequence continues at coordinate 38,371,901 of NC_058416.1, read as the reverse complement.
GGGCATATACTGCATGGAGCACTGGGTGTTATACGCAGACAATGAACCATGGAACGCTACATCAAAAACTAATGATGTAATGTATGGTGATTAACATAACATAATAATAAAAAAAATTCCATAAAAATAAGATCGCATCAGTGATTTAATGACCATCCGCAGTGCACTAGATAATGCAGTGTTGTTTTGATTCAGATTTCTTTGATTAAAAACATACAACAAATTAAAGAAATACAGTTACTTCTATAATTACTGGCCTTATCAATAAATATACCCTTGATGTATATAAGTATGCATTTCATATTCCAAAAAATATAGGCTTGTAATAGGATGTGTGATTACTTATGGATGGAGGGCAAGATTGGGAATGATTTGAAAGCATAGACATTATCGCACTCTTTGAGAAGACTGGTTGGTACTGCCTTGTACCTTATCCTCAGAAACTGGACAGGGATGAACCTGAATTTGCGGAACCTGATCTGGTACTTGGGCCATACACATTGACTTCCTAAGTGCAGATGCCTAAGGAATCCTTAACTTGAATACCTTAGGCAGATACTTTCTCTATAAAAATGAAATTTGATTGATTCCACTCAAATTTTTGACAATAGATTAAAAAAAACTTTTGCATGGAAAATGTTACATTGTCTTTATTATATCTTCCAAGAATTACACTTTTTCTTGGACCATAGCTTCTACCATCTATTAAGTATACTTTGTTTTCATTAAATTTTCTCTATCTGTAATTAGAAAACTCCAATAAAATTTACTGCTAGGTTCAATAATCCAGATATCTTTCTTCTTTTTGTCTTTTACCTTACATTGTTAGAGCTATTGGAGTTTGCAAGGCAATGTTGCATCAATAGTGAGTTCTATTTTTAGTTTATCATTGAGGTGGTCAGGGAACTAGTGATCCACTTTTTAAGGTGAAGAGACTTGCACAGACCTCAAGCTTCTCACTGCGAGAATGTAAACACACAGATAATTCAAGTGTCAGTTTGCTGAACTTTCTAGACAACTGTTACAGGATGTCTCCTATCTTTACGTGTTCTTTGCAGTCTATATGACAGAAGCATTTTTACTTAAGTAACTGCTCTAAATGTCTCCTTTGCTTTTTTAGTACAGATGGGGTGAGGGAGTACAATTTATTTCACATGTAAACTATTGGAAAAAGCTCTACTTCCTAAAAGCTTCTCTTCTTCCATTTGATAGCAAGTGTTTCAGAACTAAGTACATTGCTAAGAGTTTCCAAGGAAATTCATAAAAGATCTGAGAGAACCGGAACTTCCATTTAAACTGCTTTACTGCTGAGAACAAAACAAAACAAAAACGAAACAGTCTGCACTTAAAGTAAATGTACTTATTACTTGAGATGAGAAGTGACTGATGATGCCATCAACACACACACATACACACATATATAGTAATATGCAGGGAGTCATTTCTTTCGCTCAGTTAGGAGCATTCTATATAGTCTCCTCCCCTTGCAGGCTATACAAATAATTAAGACAGCCAACACAGAAGACCGTTCTTTGCAAAGATGCTCCCAAACTCACTGAGATAATAAGGCAAAAATCTCTTGCCCAAATCCAAGTCACCTAGCGGTAAGAAGTGAAATAACAGAGACGCTAGATTGTGTTTCTGACTTGAGAAACCAAAGCCACAGCAAGATAGCTGTTACCCAGATGTTTATCAAACTCTCAGAAGAACAGGTTATTACATTAACAAACTCCCTTGTAGCATTATTTTACACACTGGCATGATTTCATAAACAATGAAGATTTGAGAACTATTGGCTTAAATAAAACTACAAAGTAAATACAGTCCGTAACCCAGTAAGCATAGATACCTGGTTGGCAAGAAGTAACCAAGTACATTGCACAGTCATCTCTAAAATTCTTCCTGATGGCCTTAAAGTTTTACTATCAAAAAATAAAAGTATAGACTTAGCATTTAAAAATTTCAACTTTAACACGGGGCCATTTAATTATCGACCAAAAAAATTGAATTTAAAAAAAAATGTCATTTTCTACAGGTTTCTCACACTCAATTTTGAGTTCCTTTGTTAATATGACCAAAATGAAAATTTAAAGGCAATGTTCCTTTGAGGTTCTAAAATTGGATTGCAGATAAAAATTTTTTGGTTAGTGTTTTTATATGATTTCATAGTATTTTTGGTCTCAGAAAATTAAATTTTAACAAAGCAATACCAAATCAGTATCTTTAACATTAAATTTTAATGTATTTTTTGGGGATAAAAAGTATTTTTTCCTAATCATGATGTTTTTGTTTCTCCTGAATTTTTTTTTTAATATTTTTTAAATCTAGGGCACATGGATGGCTCAGTTGGTTAAGCATCTGCCTTCAGCTCAGGTCATGATCCCGGGGTCCTGGGATCGAGCCCCACATCAGGCTCCTTGCTCAGTGGGGACTCTGCTTCTGCCTCTCCCTCTACCCCTTCCCCCACTCATGCAATCTCTCACTCTCTCAAGTAAATAAAATCTTTTAAAATAAATAAATAGGGCGCCTGGGTGGCTCAGTTGGTTAAGCGACTGCCTTCGGCTCAGGTCATGATCCTGGAGTCCCAGGATCGAGTCCCGCATTGGGCTCCCTGCTCTGCAGGGAGTCTGCTTCTCCCTCTGACCCTATCCCCTCTCATGTGTTCTCTCTCTCTCATTCTCTCTCTCAAATAAATAATAAAATCTTTAAATAAATAAATAAATAAATAAATAAATAAACAAACAAACGAACCAAAATCTACATTTACAGCAACTCAAAACATACCTTTATTTGCAATTTGGGCTCTACTGATTAAAAAAAAAGAATACTCTTAGATTATTTTTTTCTTAGTCCCCTTTTCACATAATACTCTGTTTTGGGTAAGACAGTTGCAGTGCTCTACCTGGTGATTCCATGGCAGGCCTGGTGTCAGATATTACCTACCTAACTGTCACACTCAAATTCTTACTTCTAATATCAACCTTCCCTCTGAGGCTCATCCCTGAGTAACAGAAAATTCAGGTATGTTAAATTTAATATTTTGAAATTAAATTTATGTGTTCTTTTCTCCAGATACCTCTTACAAAAATTTTTAATTAAAAAACAAAACAACACCTGTTCTATCACCAATATATCTTGTGCTAGTTAATGCATCACACCAAGATTTTTTTCTTCTCTTAGACTGGGCTTCTCTTAGTCAAACAACACCTTAAGTCCCCTCAGTTCTATCTTGGAAATGACCCTCATCGGCATACATCTGAGAAGCCCCCACTGAGAATACATAATTCAGAGCCCCATAATCTCTCTTCTGGGCTAATGTGATAACCCTCTGGCTAGTGTTTTCCCCTTCAAATCTTGTCCACATCTTTTCAAACCTTTTTTTTTTAAATTTAATTTAAATTCAACTATTTAACATATAATGTATTATTTGTTTCAGGGGTACAGGTCTGTGATTCATCAGTCTTACACAACTCCCCGCACTCACCACAACACATATCCTCCCCAATGTCCATACCCAGCCACTCCATGCCCCCAACCCCCCTCCACTCCAGCAACCCTCAGTTTGCTTCCTGAGATTAAGAGTCTCTTATGGTTTGTCTCCCTCTCTGGTTTCATCTTGTTTCATTTTTCCTTCCCTTCCCCTATGATCCTCTGCCTTGTTTCTTAAATTCCACATATCAGTGAGATCATATGATACCTGTCTTTCTCTGATTGACTTATTTTGCTTAGCATAATACCTGTCTTTTAAAATTATTTATCATGTTGCTTTTCCCTTTAAGGACTTTGAGATTTCTTTTTTCTTGGAGAACAAAACCTAGAAGCTCCCGGCATCCAAAGTTCTTCAGAGTTGGAGAACAATCTTGGCAGTCACATTTTCTATTACTTCCTCTTATAACACTCTATAGTCTGTCATAACTTAAACTGGAAAAAAAAAATCTTAACAGTGTAATATTCTGAGCCATTTAAATGTCCCAAAAGAGCATCAATATATAGAAAGTTTCTCATAATTAATTTTTTTCAAAGAATCGGCTCCTGGTTTCTTTGATCCGTTCTGTTGTTGTTTTAGTTTCTATATCATTTGTTTCTGCTCTAATCTTTATCATTTCTTTATTTCTGCTGGTGTTAGGTTTTGTTTGTATATGTTATATCTGATGATGGTTTGTCATTTAATTTTTAATCTTGTTTCCAAAATTTTAACATATGTATCTAAGGTTGAATAACAAATTAAATTTTTTTCTTAAAAGATTTTTTTTAAAGTTTCTTTAAAGTTTTTAGGTTTTTTTCTTTTTTTTTTTTTTTGCCTTTTGTGTGAAATCAAAAAGTGTCATATAGATAAAGCAAGTTTAGATATGGCTTTCATCAAACCAAGAACTGAGAAAGATAGTATTTTCCTTTTTCACATCCTAACTAACCTAAATTCCAGGATAACAAAATGTTTTTTCCTCCCTAAATCTCTAATATATCTGCCAGCCACCCTTAAACAAAAGAAACAAGTCCTATTTGTCTGAAATTCTTCTACTTCTTTTCCTGTATACAATTATCTTTATGAAAAAAAAAATGCAAGAAAAGCAAATAGAGACTAAAAGATATTGTAGAAGAGAACAAAGACCTCAATTGTGTGTAAATGAGTTGTTTAATTCTCAGACTGCTATAGACCAAAAGACCTTGAACAAATACTCTACAGAAGATGGGAAGTCCAAAAAGAATGTCAGACAATTATATTCTAACAATTAGAAATTTCCCTCAAGGCAAGAACCTCAACATGATAGCTATGTCAGAATCTTTAGCTATAAAAATATTACAACTGTAATAAAAATTCAGAACAAATAAATATTATAGTTGCAACCAAAATTCAGAACAAATATTTTTAGTGTTAAACTTTGAGAAGCACAATGGAGGCAGTAAAGAATTTTTCAGAGCAGTTAGCCATTAGCCACTATATAGGAATCCCATTAACATGATGATGTCAGAAGATTAAGCCTAACTCTGTGCAATGGCCATCTAGAGTATAATGTTGGACAGCCTGAAGAGGTGTATTATTTTATCGACAATGTAGTCAAGTCTGTGATACATAAAGGAGCTTCCTAAAGGGATTTAACTAGTTACTGGCACTTATCAATTCTAGTCTGATATTTATTTTATTTTGTCCACATATAACATCTATATATTATTGGCTAAAATAAACTAAGAGGTATTAATGCTGTTATGACTAACATTTTATTTCAAATTAAATATAAAACACATGCCACTTTAAAAGATATATTAAGAGTAACAAACTTTTCATTTTTTTCATTTCATTTTAGGAAAACACCAGTTTTCCTAAAGTACAAGATTAAGCTACAATTTATGTTAAAACTGTGGTTAAATTCCTTGTCACAAATGGCTACATAAACATAGATCAACAAAACTCAGGCTGAGTACTTTAAAAGGGACCCCTCAGATACTATTTGTGTATCCCAGATGGCAGTCACCCAAAATCTTCTCAGTATGATCCTGGGAGTTTTCATCACTGGCTTAAAAAAATTAGACTCAACTGGAAAACAGAGACTTGAAAATACAATTAAAGTTAAAAAAAAAAAAAAAAAACTAGCCACAGCACATGATTTTCATCTTTTCATTTTGAGCAAATAGAGAAACTTGACTAATGATGTTATTTCAACACTGATGTTGGGATATAATCATAGATGATTTCAAAATTAGAAACAGGTGTGTCAGCATGGATGAATGAGCAGAATGTAGAACAATCCCTTCTTAATGTCATTCTACATAATAGATTCCTTCATGGCTACTTTTGATGAACATTATGTTCAATCATATAGTAAACATAATTCCATCTGAATTGTGTATCTTGAAAGAGCCACATAATTGAGATCTTAATTCCTACATATTGGAATAAAAGCTTACAGGTTATTATAATTTAATTTAATCTGGGTGTAAAAATTACCTATCCATTTTGGTATTTCAGGTATATTAATTATGAAATAGTCAAACTAAAGTAATTAGAAAAGCCATCAAAATGGTGATGCCAGAGTCACTGAATCATAATGCTTTTATATTAATGTGAAATTAACTTTTAAAGGGAACATGCATGAGACAACATGAACTGAAAATAATCTAGTGATGAATTTAACACACATTGTTTAAGCCTGACTACATATGGGTGTGTGTTTATATATATCCATAAACAAAATACTATGCTTTTTGTTAATGTTCCTCTCCTGAATAGTACTGTTTCTGTTACTTATAACTTAGTTATGTAAAGTGTTCTGATCTACTATGTTGGCTGTGGGTGTAGGGTATATAGTAAGAAAAGAAATAGCACTATTAGGGTATTTCTTCATACATCAGATGTAAAATTTACAATTTTATTTCCATCTATGATGAAAAACTAATTTGTTGTTCAAGAAGTCATTAACTTCTAGGAGTTCTCTAACTCTCTAACTTCTCAAAAATATACACAAGTAACCCCATTAATGTTCTTGAACACTGCATGTATTTGGAGTAGTGGTATTATCTTAAGATATTGGATTATCTTATCCTACTCCATAATAAATTTTGGTAAAAATAGTGTAACTAAGCTTCTCTTTGAGTCTGCTATTTTCTATGCAGAGTTTTCCTGCAAAATCTCAACTGTGTTTATGACTCATCTACCTCTTCTATACCAAAGACCTCTAAATCTCAATCTGTAATTAAGACCTTTTCCTAAGTCCACATTTCAACCACCTACTGGACATAAATACCTGCATAACCCACAGGTGCTTCCCAATCAGTATGTCAAAACTATACACTTTCTTCTCACACTCTCACTTCTGTAGCCGTAATTTGCTCTTCCTCCTGAACTCCTGACTTCTATTAATAATACCTCCATCCAGTCTCCTGAGCTAGAGACCTAGGCCATATTGAACAGGCCCCCTTTTGATTACCTCATATGTACAACCCAGGATGAAATCTTATATGACTGTTTTAAAAATGTTCTATTGAATATCCTATTTACTGGGCTACACATCCAGCTAGGTGCTGGGGATATATCATCAGATAAAATAGACTGGATCCCTGCCCTCAAGGGGACCTACAGAGGTATGGGAGGGGAGAGAAACTAGGGAAGAGGAAGAAATGAAAACTATAGGATATAATAAGTTCAGAGAGTGAGAACCATTAATAATGAAAGAAAATAGGGTGATGTAAAAAATAATTGGAGATGGGTGTCCAAGAGGGAAAGCATTTCTGAGAAAAGTATATAAGCCAACAAGCTAAAAATGATAGAAAAGAGGCAGTCATATGAACATATGAACATACAGGGGAAGTGTGTGTGTGAAAATTGCACAGAAATCCATCCTACACTTGATTATGAAACATTCTTCATACCCAAAGATTTCTATGATCCCCGAGATTTCATTACATAATATCACGTTAAATATTCACATAGCTTAGACTAGAATTTGCCTTACAACAAAACATTTAAACACCCATTTTTGCTACTGAACTGAGTATTCTCACTTCCTCCCTTCAGATGTGCTAAGAGTGTTCCCTGGGAGTAGAATCACTATGAAGTTAGTTAGCTTCCTTGCTTTCCAGCTGCTAGGATTTGGTCAAGGGGAAGCCTAGGCAGGATTCAGAGGTGGAGAGATGGGAGTGCCTGGGGTTTTCATCCCCCAGCAGCCTCTCCTGCCCTGTCGTGCTCTGCTGCAGCTGTCTTCATCCTCTGCTGAACCTGGATCCTACCAACCAGCCCCTCTGCCAGGGCGTGGGTTCCTATCTGGTTCTGCTAAGAGTTCCCTTCCATTGCTCCTCCAGGCTTCTCTCACTTGCTAGTCTTGCTTCGCCTCCTCTTCTGCATTTCCTTAGGCCATCCCACACCTACGTAAATAGTCCCATTGTTAAACAGTCTTCAATATTCTTTCGGAGGCACCTGGGTGGCTCAGTCCATTAAGCTGTCTGCCTTCTGCTCAGGTCATGATCTCGGGGTCCTGGGATCAAGCCCTGCTTGGGGCTCTCTGCTCAGCGGGGAGTCTGCTTCTCCCTCTCCCTCCTGCTCCCCCCTGCTTGTGCACTCTCTCTCTCTCTCTGTCAAATAAATAAATAAATAAATAAAATCTTTAGAAAAAATATTCTTTCGAATATGCTTTATGTGCCCTGCTGTGTCCCAGAATGACATAGTGGTATTCGTTATTGAGCCAACCAGTGAGCAATGAATACACTGTCTTACCTAATTTCCTTGTTATTAATTTTTTTTTCTTTGCTGCTGTTTGTATTCCAAGCCACTATTTCTAATTGGCTAGTATTCTAAGCCACTAACAGTAGTTTTCCCCAAATTCTCAAACACAAATATAAAACCCCTTAGAACATTTTCCATATCATCAAATCCATCCATTGTCTCATCAGTTCTGTATTTCTCCTGGACACTTCTCTCCTGGAATTCTATCTTCTTATTCTAATCTGGAAAGATTCTTCTCCAAGGCTTCCTCCATAACATCACTCCAGATATTCTTCCAACTTCCTCTCCCCCTTCTATTTTGGGTCTCCTCTTCTTAGATTCAGTGACTTCTTCCTTGGTTTATGTTATTGTTTCAGTGGAGAATATTTTCCAATAACTTTCTGAGAAAGATTATTAGAAGATATATACCAGAAAATTATTTTAAATTACTTTTACCCTTATATTTGATTGATAATTTTGCTGGATATAGAATTGTCTGTAGAATTTTCCAGGTTTTACTCCCATATATTTTAGTGTTGAGGACAGTTTTTGCTGGGTGATGTCCTTTGGCTTTCTAATTTTTTATATGTGACTTTTTTTTTCTCCCTCCCTGAGTATTTAAGATTTTCTCTTCATCTTGTGTGTTCTGAAAATTTCATGGTAATGTGACTGACTCAGATCTTTGTTTGTATTTACTCTCCTGATAACTTTATGGGCTTTTGTTCTGGTGATGCATGTTATTTCGTTCTGAAAGGTGTGTGTTTTTTTTTTTTTTTAATAATTTCTTCATATTGGGCGCCTGGGTGGCTCAGTTGGTTAAGCGACTGCCTTCGGCTCAGGTCATGATCCTGGAGTCCCTGGATCGAGTCCCGCATCGGGCTCCCTGCTCAGCAAGGAGTCTGCTTCTCCCTCTGACCCTCTCCTCTCTCATGCTGTTTCTCTCTCGCTCGCTCTCTAATAAATAAATAAATAAAATCTAAAAAAAAAAAAAAATAATAATTTCTTCATATTTTCTCTTTCTATTGACTCTAATTAGCCAGATGTTGTCCCTCCTAGACTGATCCTCCTTTTTAAAAAACTTTCTCTTTAATTTTCCATTCTGTGTCTAATTTTTAAAAATTTCTGCATAATTTCCCAAATGACCTTCCAATCCTATGACAGATGTTGGCAAGGACGTGGAGAAAGGGGAACCCTCTTACACTGTTGGTGGGAATGCAAGCTGGTGCAGCCACTCTGGAAAACAGTATGGAGGTTCTTCAAAAAGATGAAAATAGAGCTACCCTACGACCCAGCAATTACACTACTGGGTATTTACCCCATAGATACAAACGTAGTGATCCGAAGGGGTACGTGCACCCCAGTGTTTATAGCAGCAATGTCCAAAATAGCCAAACTGTGGAAAGAGCCAAGATGTCCATCTACAGATGAATGGATAAAGAAGATGTGGTATATATATATATATATATATACACACACACACACATACATACATACAATGGAATATTATGCAGCCATCAAAATGAAATCTTGTCATTTGCAACAACATGGATGGAACTAGAGGGTATTATGCCAAGCGAAATAAGTCAATCAGAGAAAGACAAGTATCATATGAACTCACTGATATGAGGAATTTGAGAAATAAGACAGAGGATCATAGGGAAAGGGAGGGAAAAATGAAACAAGATGAAACCAGAGAGGGAGACAAACCAAAAGAGACTCTTAATCTCAGGAAACAAACTGAGGGTTGCTGGAGTGGAGGGGGGTGGGAGCGGTGGGGTGGCTCGGTGATGGACATTGGGGAGGGCATGTACTATGGTGAGTGCTGTGAATTGTGTAAGACTGATGAATCACAGAACTGTACCCCTGAAACAAATAATACATTATATGTTAATAAAAAAATTTAAAAAAATGATCTTCCAATCCTTCAAACAATTTTGACTATCATATATATTTTTTCATGTTCCAAGAGTTTGATTTTGTTTATTGTTCTTTTTCATGTATTCATTTCTTATTTCAAGGAAAAACCTTTTTAAAAAATCTGAGAATATGGGTTATGTTTTGCTTCAAAATTTTCTTCTGTTCTTTGCTTTGCTTCTGAAATTTGAGTGCCAGGATTCATAGTTCTCTTCCTCTCTGGATCCTCAATTTTTGAGAGAAGATTTCTCATTTTCTGAATGGAAGAAATTTTTAGGCTATCTCCATTCTTGGAGCTAAAATGTGAAAAGGCCTTTAGCAGAGATACAGAGCCTTCAGATTGAAGAATTTATTCTGCCCATTTTCAGTATATTGTTCCTGCGATTATACCTGGCTTGCCGGGGCTCAGAGCCTTTTGCCTTTATTTCTCTGCAGGATAAACCTCTCATCTCCTCCTTGGGGGATCAGAGTAAGAGATTCCATGGTAATACAGAATTGGGGAGGGGACCAAGGGTCTAATAACTTCTCAGGTCTACTGAGCCAATTCTTCTATTTTCATATTCATGCTTCTCCACTTTCTGTAATACCTGGTGCCCTTAATTCTCAGACTTTCATGGTCTACACGGATTGAATGGCTTCTTATTGGTATCTCCCTGCTATCATTTGCATGTCAGATTTCCATTTTCCTTTTCTGAATCCTCCCCATTCTCTATCTCCTTGTGGGACTAACTTCTTTATATTCCACTTACAATTATTTTAGTGGGGTTTTGGAAGGAAGCAGAGATAAAGGCAAGGATTTACTTTGCCATGTCAAAAGACATGTATACTTTCAAACTAATATATATAAGACTACAGACAGGAAAACTTCAGGATGTAATGCAATATGTTTAGGATTTGGATAGCTACATTAAGTATATCTTTTAATCTCAGATTCTTGTCATTTGAAATGGTTTGAATACATCAGATGGCAAACTATCTGAAAGTTTTGTTTAATAGAAAAGGAGAATTTAAAATATGTGAGTAGAAAGATCACACTGTCTCTATTGTAAGGGCAATATAAGTCATTAAAGTTGACAAATATTTTAAAACTGGTTAAAAATGGCAAGAAACAACTCATGCTAAACTTACCCCATTTTCCTTGTGAAAAAAAAAATGCAGATCACGATTTTCTAGACACAGAACAAAACACGTGACAAAATAAAGCAGGGTGTGCTGAAAGAGAGCACCATGAGGATGGTTCACATCTAACAGAATGACCACAACCAAAGACAGGTGAATGGATTAGAGCAGCTAGAAAAGTGGTTTTTAGAAGGCATGCCACAGAGTTGTGCTCTTAGCCTGTGCCATTCAAAGTTTAAACTGAGACACGTCAGTGTATTGATAGAATACTGAACAACTTGGGTGATAACAAGAAACAGGATGCAGGATGGGAAGGAGAACAAAGAGCAAACAATATGCAAAGTTAACAGCAACAGGATTTGAATAACTTCATTACAGGCTGATATTTTATACAATGAACTCAACAGGGCTGAAAGTAGACCTTAAACTTAAGTCCAAACTATTATCTATACACATAAAGTGAGGAGGCAATGTTGTAACATTAGCATCTCTGAAACAATGTACAGTTATAAGTACCTTAAAACATTTGTGAAAATATTTGCTGAGGGCACACAATGTGCAAGACACTGCAGTTGTAATAAGTGGTACAGAATGAATGCCCGCTTCCCATGAACTTACACAGGAGCAGGGGAAACAGGTAATACTTAAGAATTACTGATTATAATTGACTGAAGTATAACAAAAGAGAACAATTAATATTAGAATGCATATGACAGGGGATCTAATGTATGGATGAATTAGACAAAAATTATCTAATGCCATCTTAAGTTGCATTGATAAAAGTCTATAAATCCTAGAATGCTGAGCTGCCTGCATTTAATTATTCCTTGAATAAAGAATGACACTAAAGAGAGAGAGAGAGGAGGAGAGCTAAATATATTACCAGCTAACACTTACAGAGCATTGACTATATTCCAGGAACTGTGCTATTTGACTGTCATATTATCTTAATCCACATGACATCCCAATGAATTATATATTATTAAACTTTCATTTTACATACTGGAAAAACAGAGACACAAAGGTTTCTAAGTGACTTATCCAAGTTCACACAGCTGTAAGTATTGAAACTGAGGTCTAAACCCAGGCACTCTTGACTCCAGAGTTTGCGGGCTTACCCAATGCACTATGCTGAGCAAGTCAGACCTTCCTGATGGCCACACACTGTGAGCCAGGATAGACTGAACCTGTCCAGGCAAGAAAAAACAGGCTCCTGGAAGATCTCAAAACTTTAGAATGAACTTAAAGGAACTGGGGATGTTTCACCAGAAGAGACAAAGAGTAATATTCATTTGTTCGTTCACAGGGAATGATCTTTATTAGGCTTAAGCTGTCAAATACTGATCAGAGCTCTTTCACAGCTGGTAGAAAAGTCGTATCCAAAGCAGATTGTACCCACTCAGTGTTCCACAGGATAAGTTAATGTTAGGCAATTAAGACACAAAGGGCAAAAAAGAAATATGGCTAGTGCTATCATTTTAATATTCCATGCTTATCTATTTAAATGTGAAACAATGTGACAGCAGAATTGAGAAATTTTTCAAATAAAAAATATTCTATTTTCGGAGCACCTGGGTGGCTCAGTTGGCTAAGCATCTGCCTTCGGCTCAGGTCATGATCCCAGGGTCCTGGGATTGAGCCCTGCATGGGGCTCCCTGCTCGGTGGGGAACCTGCTTCTCCCTCTCCCTCTGCTGCTCCCCCTCCTTGTGCTCTCTCTCTCTCAAATATATAAAATTAAAAAAAAATTTTTTTTAATTTTATTTTCATCTGTTTACTTAATAAACAATACTTACTCTGATGAACACTAAATATGATTTTTTTTTGGTATGCCTCATACTAAATATATTTTTAGGTATATCTTCAGATGTTTATAGGCAAAAATTCAAACTTGGGTTTTTTCATCTTTTAAAATTTGTAACTGCCCTCAACTATAGCTTCAAGGACAAACGACATTCAGTTATTAAGGAAGGGGCGTTTTAATTCTAAAATAGCCTTTAAAATAAAATTAAGCAAAGTGAAAAATAATGGAACCGCACAAGGCTATTTCATCATGAATTCAGCATTATCTTCACTTCAAAATTTCCCTTTGATGGGATTTGCTGTTTGTTTTAACCCAGGCACTGTGCAGGAGGCTGGATTTGCTGATAAGCAGTTTTTTCATTTCAGTGCAAAATCAGCAAGGTGATTAATACTTTTAATTTCCAGAAGCCTAAATAATGCAAATGAACTACAACTTTCTTTCCTCCCCCTTCTCCCTCCTTTGTGGGCCTTTCCTGGCAAAGGGAAGATAGGATAGAGTCCTGTGTGTAAAGGAGTGAAGAGCTGGTAAGAATATTCCCTTTCCTGTCAGTGGCTCATCCAGAGTTGCAGTCAAATGCTGGCCCAGCCCTCAGCCCGTTTGTCTCCAAGTGTGTTTGGATGAACAGAGGTGCACAGTTCTACCTGCCCTGTGGAAGCCATCTAAATAGGGTCATATTAATCTTTGTACAGCTTTTTGAGGACTGTAGAATAAAACGCTGTATAGGTGTTTAATACCACCACCACCTAAAGAACAATATGATCATCTCAAATTCTGTAGAAGGGCTAATTAAAAATGAGGGCTTTGGGGTGCCTGGGTGGCTCAGCTGGTTGGGCGGCTGCCTTCGGCTCAGGTCGTGATCCCAGGGTCCTGGGATTGGGCCCCGCATCGGGCTCCCTGCTCGGCAGGGAGCCTGCTTCTCCCTTTCCCTCTGCCTGCCGCTCTGCCTACTTGTGCTATCTCTCTGTCAAATAAATAAATTAAAATAATAATAATAATAAAAAAATAAAAATAAAAATGAGGGCTTCATTCTAAGATGTGTGTCTTTTGGGGCTTGCTTAACGAAGGCTGTTAAGCCTCACTCCTTCCATGGCTTTAAAATGCTTCATGAGCTATGGGCTTTCAAGATGCTTTATCCCAGGAATCCTTCATTTTAAATGAATTAATTTAGTTGTTTTTCTGCTTTATAAATGTCTTTTAATTCTAGCTAAAGGACTCTGGCCCCATTTTTTTTTTTTTAACTAAACACGTCTTTGCTATGACCAAACATAAATAATGTGTTTACCTATTTGGGGACCCAGAGGCTTATTTTCCCTCTGAACTTACCAGGAACAACAGGCAACTCAGTTCAAAAGGAATACTGATAGATTCATTTCGGGTGGAAAAAGAAAATCTGCCCAGTTGTTTCTCCTTCATGTTTTGTAGCAAGCAAGGTTGTTGGTTCCAAGTTGCTCACAGAAATCACACAGCTAGTTAGAATTTTAAAAAGGAAGTAAACCTTAATTCAGTGGTTGGTTAAGAACAAGGTTCATAATTCAGCTTGAGTTGAATATATAAATCTATATTCGTACATTCTTGCTGATATATATTCATATGTCCTTCATGTATTCTTACTGATATAGGTATTATTTCTAAATACAGCAAGTATCACCTCAAGGGCAAAACCATGCGAAAATATGGAAAGAGAGAAGAATCAAATCTAAATAGCTTTCTCATTCTATTCTTTTAACAATATTTTCTATTCTACTATCAAAATGTGGAAAGGAGTTAGTATTTGCGTATTCGTATAAGTTGGAATGGGTAAAACAGCTACAGGCTATCTTATTTCTCATCCTAATTCTTTTGTTCAGAGGTTTAGTAAAGCTTTCATTTTTGAAGGCAAAATGCTGGCAGATCTATTCAGGTGATAAAAGACTCAGCTATTATGAGGTAAATCAAAAGTCTTGATATGCTATAGGTGGTACTCTCAACTGCTTCTAAGCACCCAGCGAAGTAAGTAAATGAGAGAAGGGGTCTGACTATAGGACAATGAGAAGTTGTGGACGGTGGTAGATTCCAGAGCACATGCCCCCCTGAAAAGGGTTCAAATGCAAACATTTGCCAGCAACATTTAGGCCAAATAAACACTTCCATGGTCTCCTCCCATTTGCCATCCTCCTATATACTTTCGAGATTATATATATATATATATATATATATATATATAATCTTGAGATATATATATATATATAATCTTGATATATATATATATATAATCTTGAGATATATATATATATCTTGAGATATATATATATTTACTGTATTGAGAAATTATTCAATTCATTTTAATTTAATTTAATTTTTTTTAGAATACTGAAGCAGTGTTTCCTGACCTGTTGAAGCAAGTCATGAGTTAACAATGCAGGGCTCTACTGAATTATTCCTGGAAATACCTTTTAGACCTAATCAGTTGTCAAGATGAATTGGGCCCTGTGGCCACAGCCAGAACTCAGCTCCAGGTTCCCTATCTGTGCCTCATGGACTGAGGCTTTCGAGCTACCTGATACAATAGCGTCCATTGCATTTACTTCATGTCTGACGTCCGAAGAACATGGAACCCTGATGTGTCACAAAGACAGAGACCAGATCCTTTCCTCCTCCTGAGGGGGTTGCTCAGGAAGGGATTAAGGGAAGATATTTGAGGCCAGGCAGCCCTGATGTTTATCCCCTCAGTGCTGTGCAGGGGTGAATGTGGGCTGGGGTGTGCTTGCCTTTGTACAAAGATACACACAACTTTTCAGAACCTGTCTTGAGTGGGCATTTCTATAATTAATAAATCACCGTCAAATTTTCTATGGTGCTTTCAACATTCAGAAAAGAGCAACGAGGTAAATAAGAAACAAAAGATGGCGCTATATATATATACGTATATATATATATATATATATATATGTTAATTTTAGTTTAATGTTTTAGAACAGAATGTATACATTTAAAGCTTGGTCAGCACTCTACAGCTAATGAATGGACAGTACTTTTTAAGAGACAGCTCATTAATAATTGGTTTCCTCCTAATCATTAAGAAGCACTTATTACTAGTCTAATTATAGATGGCCTTGATTAGGGGAAATGTACACGGTATATACGCATGAATCACTGGGTTCTCTAACAGCTTTGTCTCTAAAGCAGAAAAACAATGTAAATCTACACAGTATTCCCATCTTATACTTAACAATTATTACAACTAAGCAAAATGTACTTATATCAGTGGGCAGTAAGAGTTACGTTTTACCCTGATTCTTTTAAGGCTGAAAACCCCTTCCTCTGGCCATAGTCTGAACTGAAAATGAATAAGTAAATACAAAGCATTGAGCTGCAGCATTTAAAAAAATGCTTAGGAAAAATACAAAATTTAATATTTTTAAAGAAAGATTATCTGGATGTGGGGACATGAGGTATATAAAGTACTTTTATTGTTTTGACAGTAGCAACCTAACAGAGTATATATATTTGCTACATTCATGAGAGAGCAAAGCATCTATCAATAGGAAATAGGGCTATATTCACCTTTCTTTTGAATTTTATTTCAAATGTTTATCCTCTCCATACCTATCACTGATTTAAGATTTTTAGCATTTCTTCATATTTTGATACAAAATTTTATTTTGTATAAGAGTTTACTATATTTATACTATGTAGGAGAGAGAGAGAGGGAATCTGGGCCAATCTCCTGATAATAAAACTCATGTAATTTTAAAAAAAACAAGCAAATAAATGGAAATATATTACTATCTCCAGTGCTATTTAAATGGGAAAAAATTTACAAATTATCTTTGGGTTTTACTTATTTAAAGATGTAAGGTAGGGCTAATATTTCCATTTATAGGTGTACTTTAAGTTCTATGCCTTCAATAGTTCTGTTAGTTAATTCTTCTTAGGTATAATACCACCTAATAGACATACACACATTCTTCAAAAAATGCAAAAATTGGAGTTAATCCATGTTGCAGGTTGAATTTGCTAACACAAAGGAATCAACACTTGATTTGGAAAATTTTATAGACAGCATGCTTTGAAGAAAGGGTATGGCTGGGCCACCCTATGCTAAAGATTTTAAGTGTGACTTCTAAGTCCAATCAACCATGTCAGGAGAGGCTAGGGATAGAAACGAGGTTATCTAGGAAGGGTGTGTGAAGAACCGTCACGTCAAATAATGTGGATCACCTCAACAACCACGGAAGACTGACAAATGTATTAAAAATGTTATGCTGGCAGAGAAATTGCAAGCTTGAAATGGGATAGAACGAAAGAAGAAGGATTTGTAGGGCAAAGGAAAGAGGCAGAGACCTGAGAGAGAGGGAGGAGCTGATGAAGCCAGCTTACCAGATGTCCCTGGGCTATGAGAGCAGGGAGCCTGGGGCTGCTGCCTGGCTGGGCAGGGAGGACAGAGCATTGCACCAAAGATGGCTATTCTCAGGCCCTGAAATATAATGGAATTTACCCTGCTGGGTTTGGACTTACTCAGGATCTGTGATCCCTTTTTCCTTTCCTATCCCTCCTTCTTGGGATGGGAATGGCTATCCTACGCCTGTCCCATCATTGTATTTTGGGAACATCTAACTTGTTTTCCAGGTTTCCCAAGTCTGCCGGAGGAGAGGAATTTTGCCCCAAGATGGACCATACTCAGAGTTTCACCCATACCAGATTTAGAAGATTTGAGACTTGTTGAGTTCATTATATTTAGGGGAGATTTGGGATTTAGGATGGATCCTGGAATGGGTTAAGACATCTGATGAAGTTGGGATGGGCGACTGCATTTTGCAAGTGGAAAAGACATGAATTTCGTGAGGAGGGCAGGGGGTGGACTGTTACAGGTTGAATTGTGCCCCTCAAAAACATATGTTTAGGACTGCCTGGGTGGCTCAGTCGGTTAAATCTCTGCCTTCGGCTCAGGTCATGATCCCAGGGTCCTGGGATCCAGCCCCACATCAGGCTCCCTGCTCAGCAGGGGGTCTGCTTCTCCCTCTCCCTCTGCCTTCCACTCCCTCTGCTTGTGCTTGCTCTCTCTCTGTCAAATAAATAAAATCTTAAAAAAAAACAAAACAACATATGTTGAATCCTAACCCCTGATACCTGCAAATGTGACCTTATTTGGAAATCGGGTCTTTGCAGGTATAATCTAGTTGATACTAGACTGAAGTAGGATGGGACCTGATCCAATATGACTGATGTCTTTATGAGAAAATAAGAGATGCAGACACAGAGGAAAGATGCCCCTACGAAGATGGAGACAGTGATTGCTACCACAAGCCAAGGGATGCCTGGGGTTACCAGAAGCTGGAAGAGGAAAGGAAGGATCCTCCTCTAGATGCTTTGGAGGGAATGTGGCCCTTGCAGTACCTTGATTTTGAACGTCCAGCCTCCAGAGATGTGAAAATAAATTTCTCTTGATTTAAGCCACTGAGTTAGTAGTACTTTGAGATGGCAATCCTAGGAAACTAACACAGCCCACTCTAGTGAATATTGTTTTTCTTTGGCTTGTCAGCATTTATCTTCTCCCCCTCCCCCTTTTAGTAACAGCTTCTGATTTTTGCTCTCCCGCTCTTATTCCATGTGCTTTGCAGAGCTGACTGCGCCCATGGATCCAAAACTGAACATGCAACCTATGCATTATTCTGTTCTCTGGGCCTCAGCACGTGCTTCAGGGATGCACGTGTAACCCAATCACAGTCCATGGGAAGATGGAAAACTGGACCTGCTGCTGCCATATTGCTACCATGAGGAATAACTTGTCCAAGAATAGAAACAAAGATGGGGCAGAGATCTCAGGGAGATCCTATTTATCTATAAGATAGTCAACCCCATATAAAGCTGACCCTATTGCTAGAATTTTTAGTTGCCTGAGCTTATCAATTCCCTTTGCTCAAACCATCTCTAACTACATTTTCTAACACTTTCAAGTAAGACATTTCTGGGTGTTCGATCTCCCAACTGGCACTCTCCTCCTTCATTTGCTTTCAATAGTCACTGAATGCCAGGTCCCTCTCTCCTGGATCACTTCTAACCTTAAAAATAAAGTTAAGCTTTTGGTCTGATGTTTTACCAAATACTTAATGAATGAAATACTTTGACAATTCCTAATTCAAGTTATTTCTGAGGAGAAAAAAGTTCATCAGGTTTCCTCAAGTCTGAACGTGGACTGCTTGGATACTTTCATATCTAGTACCTAGTCTTGCAGGCGAGAGCAGACAAATGTCGCTTAACTTTTCCCCAGGGGAGTAATACAGAAGAGTCTCTCTTCATATATATATGGATTCAAATGTATGTACATTTGGATTACATATATCTTTAATTTTTGTGCCATTGAGGTGAATATATTTTATGCTTTTAAATACATTTTAAAAGTTGGTTCATTACAGTAAAAAGCTATATTTTAATGTCTACATATTCTTTTTTTTTTAAAGATTTTATTTATTTATTTGAGAGAGAGAATGAGAGACAGCACAAGAGGGAAGAGGGTCAGAGGGAGAAGCAGACCCCCCGCTGAGCAGGGAGCCCGATGCGGGACTCGATCCCGGGACTCCAGGATCATGACCTGAGCCGAAGGCAGTCGCTTAACCAACTGAGCCACCCAGGCGCCCCTAATGTCTACATATTCTGTGTCCAAACAAATTGTGCTTCCAAGCTTTTTTGGAAAACTCCCCCAATTTCCAACCTGATTCATAACAGAGACAAAATGCAATTTTGACTCTAACTCTTCAATTTAGTTCATATTCTTTTTAGCTTCTTGTATATGCATTATTTTGTAATTTCTGAAATGCTGGTTTGAAATTACTATAGAGTCAGTATATTATATTCATTTTTTTCAAGCTTTACGCAAAACCAAAATATTACTGCTCAGATTATAGTTCTATTTTTCTTTTGCCAATAGCATTGCTTATATTTTTATTGGGTCAAAACATTGAGTGAAAAAAATGCAATTATTCAATTCCTCCTAAAGGTGGAAATACACATTGACTGAGAAAGAGAAAAAAAGCACTCTCATGTTTATGGTTATACTAAATTTTTATGATCTTTTTATGATGCCTACTCCATAGCTACATAAGGCCATTGTTTGGAAAATATTTAGAAATTTTTTAGGTCATGGTTTAGAATATGCAGGTTCTCTATTGATCATACATAGGATTAGGATTTTTATTCTTTTTTGTTTTAGGCAGAATCATCCAAGATTATCATAGACCTTACTTATCGTTGGAATAGATATCCTTTTTCTGCTGAAAGTTAGGTAGTTATCAATAGTTTATCTGAGTGTTTCGAGATTATGCATGAACAATTATAACTATTTATAAAATACGATCGTCTAATGATATACAACTTAACATTATTATTAAGACTTCGGTTTTAGAAAGACATGTCCACGTTAATGCCAACTCTAGCCTACTAA
This sequence comes from Neomonachus schauinslandi, assembly GCF_002201575.2. NCBI lineage: Eukaryota > Metazoa > Chordata > Mammalia > Carnivora > Phocidae > Neomonachus > Neomonachus schauinslandi. Next base: position 38,351,452 of record NC_058416.1, on the reverse strand, counting down.
ACCAAAAGTAACATTTTCAAAACTCAAATGAGTACCCCACTAAATAATCCCAGAGCCTTCTTTTTAACATGTTAACAGATACCCTCTTCTTTATGTAGATATATTTATATATGTTTACATCTTTCATATATAACTTTAAGTGGCTATCTTTCATGGATAAGACAAAGATGAAGGGGTGCATGCATACATTTGTGAGTCATCAAAGAGTAATTAAGGACAAAAATGTGCTGAGTATGGATACAGCATACAGAGCTTAAAAAAAAAAAAAAAAGCTACATCCAGTTTAGCATCTAAACATTTCTTTTGTTAGCAACACTTTAAAATACCTTCTCCCCAAGGAAGAAGGAACAATACCCTAGATACATGGGATCTACTTATGGTGGATGGTGCTGCAAATCACCCCAAGGCCTGTGGTTGTCATTGCCTTTACACATGGACTTCTTATGAAATGAGTACTTAAAAATTAGATAAACACCAAATAAAGGAGAAAGATGGCCACCGCTAAGGAGTGATAAACATCCTTGTATATTGTTTTAATGTGGTCCATTTAGGGCGGGACTTCCTCCAGAGCTACAACAGCACTCCTAGCAGGCTGCTCTATTCAGCCTGCTGCTATGACAACTATCCAGAGGCAAATATCAGGTCAGCTCCCAGCATCTGTGTCTTGCTATAATTGCTTTGTCAGAAACCTACTAGCTGCCTTCTTTTTCTCACTGAACAAGTAAAAGCAACAGTGCCCAAAGACTAAACGTTGAGACGTTCTTCACCCTCTCCCCAGCTTACATGCTTGGTAAAAAAATTTCAAAAGTATTTTTATTTTCCCCATTTGGTGCTAAAACTACATGTGCTGGGCTGTCAGTCAGCATTTTAGACTGTAGTATTAAATCTAATGATTACTGCTCTGACTACCTATTACCATTCTCAGGCCTGAGCATCCCTACTGTGTTAGAAGGCATCTCCTTAAAAGGCTCTTTCCTTCCCTAAAACCGAACTTTTTGCCATGCTACATCAAGCCACATATGGATATTTATTTAGTGCATAACCTCATCCCAGTATATTAGTAGGTATATCTTTGAGGCTCAAAATGATGAAAAGCCAAAGCTGTTTTAATCCTACAGAGTGATCTGTAATTGTACAGTCAATATTCCAAAAGACACCTGGAGGCCATTGTGAGCGATGCTAGCCGAGTATGTATCAAGCAGTGCGGTATGTCGGGCTGAGAGTTGTTACTACAGAGAGAAAAGGACTTATTTGGTGGGCTGATTTGATCCAGCAGGTGCTCCTTAAACAGACGCACTTTGAGATGGAGACAAATAAGCGCAGGACTGGAACTGGAGAGGACGAGCAGACTGGGCAAAGACAAGTGGGTGGAAAGATTTAGGGTGTGTTTAGAGGATGATGAGTCCTGCTTTACTTTCACAGACCTCCAAATCCTCAAAATCTCATGTAGCTAAAAAGAAAACAGGAGTAACAATGAGGGGGCTGCACTTCTTTGTGCCATTTTGAGTCACGAATAATAGTAATGATGTATGTACCTCACTAAGGTGTGGGGAAAAATTAAACGAGAAAATTTGTGTGAATTTGACACGAAGGGATAAGAGAACACACAAACATGAGTACAATTATGTGTGATGTTATTCCTATATACGTCCTGGCTTATCTCCCAAATAGAGTGGGGCTGAGAGTTGGCATGTTAAAGAACTTGGAATTTAAACCTGAATCTGGATATTTGAAATGGTTTCAACAAATGTTCTTAGAAGAAAAATTATCAAAGAGTAGTTTAAGAAATTGATGTAAAAAGCTACAGAAAAGATTCCATATTTTAAAAACCTCACATGCAGATCCTTTAGAAAGAATTAAAGAAAATACACTAATAACTGGGCAGTTCCCTAGAAAGGAAATGTTCCTCACATACATGGAGACTGTACAAAGCTTGACAGCTTCATTGGACTTCTGAAACTTGCTTCATAGGCAATCATAAATGAGAGAAAAATGAAATTGAATTAAACTAATGTGACCTTCTGAGTTCCCCACCTAAAGTTGTATTCAAATTCTTGCATGTTATGAATGTATGATGGCATTAAAAGCTGAAATTTATGAAGCATTCTGATTTTCATTACTCAGAACATTACCCTGAAATAAAAAAAGGAGCTAAGCTCTTTGTACTATATTGGTCTTTTTTTTCTTTTTAAAGAGAAATTCCACTTCTAGAGAAATATGGAAAAATCACTGAAGAAAGGAAGGTGGAAGAGATGAAGAAAATCTAAAACAAAATTAATTTTTCCAGGCCTGCTTCTTTTATAAAATAAATTTATTGAACTAAGTGGTCTGCAAGGTTCCCTGGAGCTCTTTTAAAAATGAGTCTAATATGTCCCATAATAAAAATGAAAATTTAATAACTTGAAAAAGAGGCTCTTCTTCTGTAAAGTTGTATATTAGCAATCCCCAAGTATAGTGACTGTGTAAATGCCACACAGGTGTATTTAAAATATCCCACTGCTTCTCATTTTCTGGACTCTTTGTTTCCTTTTTTTTTAGTAAACAAAAGTGAGAGCCCCCCCCTTTTTTTTTAAAGATTTTTATTTATTTATTTGACAGAGAGAGAGAGACAGTGAGAGAGAGAACACAAGCTGGGGGAGTGGGAGAAGGAGAAGCAGGCTTCCCGCTGAGCAGGGAGCCCGATGCGGGGCTCGATCCCAGGAGCCTGGATCATGACCTGAGCCACCCAGGCACCCCTGGACTCTTTGTTTTCTTTATTTTTTTTTTTTTTTTTTTTTTTTTAAAGATTTATTTATTTATTTGAGAGAGAGCACATGAGAGGGGGGAGGGTCAGAGGGAGAAGCAGACTCCCCGCCGAGCAGGGAGCCCGATGCGGGACTCGATCCAGGGACTCCAGGATCATGACCTGAGCCGAAGGCAGTCGCTTAACCGACTGAGCCACCCAGGCGCCCATGGACTCTTTGTTTTCTAAAGTTTGAATGAAAGCCTACCTTCTGCCTCTAACTTCTCAGGTTCCCTCACCTGAAATTAATTAATCATGGAGCATAAATAACCAATAGGAAAGATGCTGGCATAGGAAAAAGCTTTAATTGCTGTTTTTTGATGTAAATCACAATGCCTTTGGGATTCAGATAAACTTTTCACTTACATCTACCTATTTTATTATTTAAGTTTATAGTTACAGCTATGATCTTTTTGTACATTTGCTCTCTGCCCTCTTTCCAGAACTCAGAACAAGGACTTCTATTAAATCGCACTTAAATGTTCCTAGAAGACTTGGGAGAAGACAAAACACAAACCTCAGATGTGAAAAAGGTGACCGTTCGTGCCATGTGCTGGAGTTTTTTTTGTTTGTTTGTTTTTTGTTTTTTAAGATTTTCATTCATTTATTTCACAGAGCGAGGGAGAGAGTGCATAAGCAGGGGGAACAGCAGAGAGAAAGGGAGAAGCACTGCGCCCTATGATGAGGGGCTCCATCCCAGGACCTTGGGATCATGACCTGAGCAGAAGGCAGACACTTAACTGAGCCACCCAGGCGCCCCCATGGGTTGGAGTTCTCTGCGTGTCCTTGAGTATCAGGACCAGACTGAGCTATTATGTTTCCTTATGTATCAAAATGAGCACCAAAACCAAGAAAAATAAAAACATGGAATGTTACTAGAGAAGTGATTTAATGAGAAGTTTGATCTTAATGTAGGAAGATCACTGGGCTTTCAACCTAATTGTATCATTTAAAGTGTTATCTTGATCTTATTTGTGTTCAAGGCAAAACATTAAAAAAAGAACTTAGAAAGAAATGGGACTTGGTTTTTGATCTATATAAACATCATTTTCTTCTTCATGAAAGATCGTGGGTAAGGGCTCTTAGAAAATATGTTTGCATAAACTCCTAAAAACAGTGAGAGGTAGTCTTTCATATATCCCATCAACAGGGTGTAAATGAGAACAAATACAGACATGTCCTAGAGACATCTAGAAGCCATTGGGTTGTTGAAGCAAATAATAATAATTTAAAATGCTGACAAGGTAAAGAACACTGGTAGCCCAGGACAGATGGGGCTTCTTCCTGAGGGTGAGAAATTTATGAGATTGATCCATTTGAGCAAAACGGATCAATAAAGATCAACTTAGCTGGCAAGCCTATCAGAAATCCAGGCTCCTTTCACCATTATGAGAAAGAGGTCAATTACCAAGAAAGCAGGTTGACCTGCCTTGGGGGTTTTCTCTAAGACCGACTTTATAGGATCGCCTGTTAAATCACCTGTTCTGTGGTACCTATGTTTGGAGCTGAGGCTCTGATATCAGAACTGCCCATCCTTAGTGAAGATTCGTAACTAAATCCATGGTTAAATTTATGATCAGAAGACTTTTGTCATGAAATGAAGATGCACTGAAAGTTTAGAATGAAATGAAATGAAAGAGAAATAAATGAAATGAGAAACAAAAGTAAAATCATTTTTAATGATTTAATATTTAGCCACCCCAAATACTCAGCTCTGCAGAAACCCCACTTTCCCAAAGTGCTGAGTTACTGAGAGAAAAATGTGGTTCTTGAGGCCACTGGTCTCACTGTATTTACCACATGAGTCATGTCAAACATCGTAAATCTCTTTAGGAAGTGTAGTCCAGTTTGTCAAGTTATTATCTAATTTCTAATAAATTTGTAACTATGGCTAAATTTCACCAATACACACAATATTGTTGTTTCAGGGTAACTAGTGGGTTTTAAAGTGGTTAAAGAGAAAAGACAAGACAAAGAATGAATAGATTATGAGAAATAAATTATAAAAATGAATACATTTGGCATAAGCCGGATGTCAGACTTTTCATTTATCTACTAAGCCTAAAAATAATCCATTTTAAAATAAATATTAACATAAATGCTGTATTCATGTAGAGCTCAGTAAACCATATGTTCCTCTGACTTTGGCACCAAAAAGTGTATAAACATATTATGTGAATTTCTCTGTCTGAATTCAAACCACCTACTCATACCCTGACATTTATCCAGAAACTAATAACATCTTAAGCCAAAGATGTACCTAAAAACTTAAAAAGAAATCATTTCTATAAGAATGTGGGAGAATGCTCAATGAAGCCAGAAAATCAAATAGTAAAGTGGAATGAATTAGGGGAAAAAAAAAAAAAAGACAACCCCATAGATAGCACCCAAAAGGAATAAAGGTTTTTCAGCTTGATATTCCCCAGGCATAGAAGAAGGAAACCATTTGATCTACATGCTTCAGAGTATTATGAGGGGCCAGCAAAATGATGTTCTATGCATCACTACACAGATATAAACTGATATACCATTATATAAGGAAAACATACACCAAGGAAAAATTTTATACAGAAGTAACCATATTCTCAATTTAAGTTTTAAAAAAATAAAATCATGGATGAAAACTGTATTGTCAGTTTTTTGAGACATCATAAAAAGATAGAAAAAGATTAAAAGACTTTTAAGACAGAATAATAATCTTTGTATATAATTCTATAAGCTAAAACTATAGAAAAACAATAAGCTTCGATTCCTAATTAGCTGAGCTAATGTGGTACGGAGGAGTTGGCATTCCCGAGACTGTCGTGTTTAACTCAGAAATGCCCTGTAACCATACAATTCTTTAGTAGCAGATTCATCTTCATAATCACTTTTTGGCATAGGCTCAGCTTTACATTTCACCTCATTTAAATAGAAAGTTTGAGGGGCTGTTGGGTGGCTCAGTTGTTAAGCGTATGCCTTCGGCTCAGGTCATGATCCCAGGGTCCTGGGATCGAGCCCCGCATCGCTCTCCCTGCTCAGCAGGAAGCCTGCTTCTCCTCTCCCACTCCCCCTGCTTGTGTTCCCGCTCTCGCTGTGTCTCTCTCTGTCAAATAAATAAATAAAATCTTTACACAAACAAAAATAAATAGCAAGTTTGAAATGACAGGTAGTAAGGAGAGTAATTCCTTGCTGAATCAGGACCTCACATTTGCCCCAGTGTCTCCTCAACACTTCCTTGTCCATAGGCTTCTGAAGCCTCCTAAAAATAAAACACTTCACTCTCCTTTTCACTCCTCTCTGGCATGTGTTTAAAGTCCAAATAACACCATAGAAAGCACCTACACAATCTAGTTTAAACCTTCATGTCCAATCCTTTCTCTTTCTAGGTCTTCCCCACAATCTTGGTTCCCTCACAGGAGACTGCAGTTTTTAATACTCAAGGAGCTTTCATGTGTGGGAATGCTCCATGTGTCTGGAATATCATCCTCTAGCTTTTTTGTTTGTCAAAATCTCATTTCCCAAGGTCCAAATCTAATAGTGCCTCCTCTGGGAAGCCCTCTTGGGTTCCCTAGGCAGAATTAAGAGCACTGTCCCCTGGCTCTCACAACAATCTGATCACACCCTTATAATTTCCATGCTAAAATTAGCATTTACCATGCTAATTTCACTTATCTTTAATGGCATGTGAGTTTCTTGAGGAAAAATATTATGTTTTATCCATCTGTAAAGTGAGAATAATGATACTAGCTCAGCAGTGATATTGCCACAAAGAAAGTCATACATGCAAAGAACCAAGTAAATCCAGCACTTAGTAAAGAGAGGTTCCCCTCTCCTTACTTGTTTCATGGCCTCTGTATGTAGCAAAATATCTTCCATATGATGAGTAGTTGCTAAATAAGCAAACCACTTTCGGGCTCATTTACAAGTAATTTTCTACTATTTTTTTTAAAGATTTTATTTATTTATTTGAGAGAAAGAGAGACAGAGAGCATGAGAGGGAAGAGGGTCACAGGGAGAAGCAGACTCCCCGCCGAGCAGGGAGCCCGATGCGGGACTCGATCCAGGGACTCCAGGATCATGACCTGAGCCGAAGGCAGTCGCTCAACCAACTGAGCCACCCAGGCGCCCTAATTTTCTACTATTAATCATGTTCTTTGCTGACAGAGATAAATTAAATATTTAAGGAACTAACCAGAGAAGTTAAAAAAAAAATCATGGAAAAAGTTTTAAACTTTTAATATCCATTAAGAAAGATATCTTGCAAAAACTCAAGTTGGAATTAATTCATATTCAAAGCCCAGCCACATTAACTAATGCTGAAAGAATGCAAACTCATAAAGCAATTATTTTGCTCACAAAATATCAACAGAATTCAGGTCAAGTATTCTTCCCCACAGAGCAAATAAAAATTCCAGGAAAACTATTTTAACCCTGTTTCTCAAATATTATATGATGTGTACAACAATCTCAAACTTTTGAAATGGAATGGTAAAAATGCATTTTAATTATCCATAAGGGATATTTTATGTAACTGTAAAACACTTTATTTTGGTATATACCTTTACTTTGCTTAGTTTTCATACATATAAAACTTCTATATTTTTACAGAAATACAATGGAACGTAAAATATTTCCGTATTTTTATTATTTTAAAATGTGATTATACATATTCCCAGAGTCTGTTCTGGTCTAAAAGAAGTATGACGGTAGCTTTGCAGTAGTAAGAACGTTTGTAATCAAGTTTCTCAGCTTTGCACAGGGGCAGTATTGTAGTCGATGAGGTTTATCTGAGGCGTGATTATTACTAATTGTAATCAAGTTTCTCTGGATTGGTTTACTAATTGGTCTATTCTTTGGTGCTCATGAATTTAAGGTCATGGTTGATATCCACTGTGTTAGCTATTTCCCATATAGGAAAAACTCTATTCCTTTAGAATATGATAACTTACTACACATTGCCTGGCATTTTAGAGATGATGTGAGCAGGCAGATAGTTCAGTGTATACCCATCAGAGAAAGAGAAGAGCTGCCAAGTCATGCCCTCCAATGGTGAGCATGCAAACAGCGTATTTATGGATGAGGAAAACTGATGAAACATGCATTTCTGAAGACCACAGAGCCTTATCCTTTTGGGGTATTTTATTTGTAGCAAAGTGTTGGATCTTGTGGCATCCCTATTATAAATATCTAACATAATGGGGACTTCAAAATTAGAAAGAATAGAAATGCAATTCTGGGAGAGATTTTAAAATAGTTGAATGATGAATACAAAATGGAACTGTACTTCAAGAATAAAACTGGAATTAGAATTCACATATGGCTTAGTTTCTTGACCAAGGGCGTAATTGATATGGCCATTGATATTTAATTGCCTCATCCTTGCAAAGACATAAAATTAAATCAAAGGACCTGGTTAAGTTATTTTTATCTGATACCACACAATTTTTATTTCTAGGTTCTAGTGAATATAAAAACAAAGTAAAAGGAAGGAGAAAAAGATGGATGGAAAATTCATTTAATATGATAAATGCAGAGCCTATGGAAAATGTGTGGTTTTTGAAACTCAAAGTCAGTCTCTGCAAGTGGGAGTAACAGAGTTATGAGTTCACTATCAAGGAATGGATCTGAGAATTTATGATTCCCATTCTTATTCAAATCCTAGTCTGTCCATAGCAGTGCTTCTTAATGAGAGTGCTACCAACCACTCACAGGGGACATTTGGAAAACACATAGCAGGTGACACAGGCGTGAAGTTGGTGGGGGACCAGTTTACTGGAAGCTCTGACATGCTCCAGGCAATCTCAAATCACTAAGCACTGTCTTTGTTCCCATGTCAATTTTAAAAAGTCCTGCTGGATATTTTTTAGGCGAAAGCCTATATATAGTTATCTGAGCCTAAAAGTTTACTTTAGGTATAAACACAAAGCATTTATGCATGCTTTTAAATATAAATTGAATTATTTCAGGTGTAGTGCTACTGTGTAAATCAAGGCAATACTGTACTATATATCGTTTGGAACTTTACCGATAGTTTTTCACCATTTGGAAAGTACCTGTCACCGAACACGGTGAGCTGCCACCACACACATAGATCGGATGAGCTGTAGCTGCTCTGGTTGCTTTAGTGATTTCACATGGAACACGTGATTTTAAAAAGCAGGAGAATTGGAACAACTCTGCACCCTTGCGAGAAGTTACCTCGCCAAAGCCGCGGTTTCCCCACTTCATTAAAAGCCATGCTAATGACATATAATGAGCTTGCAAAACACCTCACACACTACTGCATCCATAAATACTTCTGATGCTGTTGTTAATATTAATATTATTATCAGTGAGGAAAATAAGGTGCCATATAGTGAGATGACTTGGGGAGTTTATTCTGTCTAAATAGTTTTTTTTTTTTAAAGATTTTATTTATTTATTTGACAGAGAGAAACACAGCGAGAGCAGGAACACAAGCAGGGGCAGAGGGAGACGGAGAAGCAGGCTTCCCGCGGAGCAGGGAGCCTGATGCGGGGCTCGATCCCAGGACCCTGGGATCATGACCTGAGCCGAAGCCAGACGCTTAACGACTGAGCCACCCAGGCACCCCCTGCCTAAGTGGCTTTAAATTACACATGCTACAACAGAAATACGATGTCATCCAAGAACTACCCTCTGTGGTACTTTGTGCTTCTTTTTTTTTTTTTTAAAGATTTTATTTATTTATTTGAGAGAGTGAGAAAGAGAGAGAGAGAGAGAGCACATGAGAGGGGGAAGGTCAGAGGGAGAAGCAGACTCCCTGCTGAGCAGGGAGCCTGATGTGGGACTCGATCCCGGGACTCCAGGATCATGACCTGAGCTGAAGGCAGTCGCTTAACCAACTGAGCCACCCAGGCACCCTGTGCTTCTGTGCTTCTATATTTTCTCCTTTGGATGCAAGGGCTGTGCTGAAACATAGGTTGAAAGATTCAAAGATGTCAGGTTTTCCGTAAAATATTGCATAAAAGAAAGAAAAATTATGGGAGTAGAACAGAAGTTGAGGATGATTGAGAATGGGAGCCCGGGGTTGTGGGCCAGAAGGGCACAGAAAGAGGTTTCAAGCCACATCTCAGTTAGTAGCACACTGTTTCAATTTAAGCATAAAATCCTATTGAAAAATATTGTTTTCAGTTGTGCACTTGTTAAAGCTTATAAGTGGTAATCAAAAGGACATACGACTGTACAGAATGAAATATGATAGAAAAGCCACCTGTCTTGAAAATTTTCGCTAGTTTTCAAAAACATCCTTGACAAAATACAAAGTCTGTATGAAAATCGCCACCATGCTTACACGGCTCTATTTTCAACTTTTGTATCTACATTTACATTTAATAATATGCCCACTCATTAGTACCCTAACAGGACATCGGAAGAATCATGAAGAGATGCAGTCTGCAGGGCATTCACCACTGCTAAAGAAAACAAGTACCGGGAACTCTGGGCTTACTGAATATTTTTAGGTCCTGCCTGGTGGTTTCCTGCTAGTTTACTAGCAGTGACTTTCTTTTTTAACTTTGCAAAACACCAGTTTTCAGTATTTTTTTCCCTTAATTTCTCACCTGTTATTATGTCACAAGGAACTAACAAGCCATTTCTCCTTCTCCCTTCTCTGCTCTTTTCGATAAAGAGGTCGCATCGCAGCCTACCATTGATTTCCCATCTGTCCCAGTCACCGCAAGAAGTGTCATCTCGCACAGGTACTGTGCTGTCCTTCATGAGGGCTGTATCTGTCGCACAGATCCGGGGAAGCCCTTGACCCTTGGCTCTATGTGATCCCCAGTTCAGCACTACAAACTAACTTAACTCAAAGAACCGGGGATAGAGAAAAGAAACCCAAGAAACTCACATCATTCAGAAACTCCTTAAGTTTATCAGTCAGCAAGCCAGGAATAAAAGATATGTCATCCCTGAAAAACAGCAAAAAATACACACCAATGGGAAACAAATCACCAGCAAATAACTGGTTCTCATCTCTCACTTTCTGCTTTGGTCTCTCCATTTAGATGAATTGTAACCAAGAGCACTGAAAACTCTTTTTAAGGAAAGAGGAATGAAATAAAGATAGAGAAAAAGATAATCTTTTAATTCAAGCTGTCATAGAAAAGTGAAGTCTAACTTTGCCCATTTTTTTTTTGAATTGTCAGAGCGAGGAGGAATTTCCCAAACACCATAAAAATTCCAGATTTTCACGTTAAAAGAAAAGAAATGTTGACTGTATTTGATAATGCACTAAGGGTTGACCTCAGTTTTGTGAAATCTGATTCCTGATAAAACAGGAGGCTCCTGTCCTTGCCACTGGCTTGCTCCAGGGCTCAGGCTGCATAATAACAAGGCCCCTCTGGACTGTGGTTCAAGGTGGGCATATGAAATAAAGTATTTAACACATCCATAATAACTTTCATGTCCATAGCTCAAACAGCTTTATAAAATCCAATTAATTCATCAAGCTTCATAAAGTCTGAAGGACATACATAATTATCGCTCTACATGTGGTCAACCCCTGGCAGCAAGCACTCAGACATGGGGCTTAACAGCATGCAGATTTAACTGTCCAGTTCTTGAACTTTCATGCACCTACACCTACAGACATGCAGGGGCATGACAAAGAATCTCTGAATCACCAGCAAATTCTATGAATTGTGAGTTGGGTTAAGAATGGGCACAGAAAAGAATGATCTCATTGCCAACACCCAAAAGAATCCTTGCTATCTCTGCTTGGGTAAAGAGGGTTTAGATCTAATTAGGAGAGGGCTCTCCCATCTGCATGCTTGGATTGGAAGTGCAAAGTCACTTGGTAGAAGTCTTTGTGTGGCATGCCAAATGAAATCTACAGAATTCATGTTAAACAGAAATAACTTAGATTTTTTAAATATCTATGTGTAATATGTATTATTTATTTTAAAATACTAAATAAACACTAAACCAGCATTTGCAATGCATAACTCATTTCCCAGATGAAGTGAGGCACTTTTTCAAGCTGATATTGAGACAAAAATGTTCTGCTTGGAATAACTTGCTTACTGGGGAAGGCTGGTTTGCTAGTTACAAAAGAGTGCAAATATCTTTGTGATTAAAATAGTTTACCAACAGAAAAGTGCACTATCAAAAACATTGTGAGTAGGGGCGTCTGGGTGGCTCCATCGTTAAGCATCTGCCTTCCGCTCAGATCGTGATCCCAGGACCCTAGGATCGAGCCCTGCATCAGGCTCCCCGCTTAGCAGGGAGTCTGCTTCTCCCTCTCCCTCTGCCGCTCCCCCTGCTTGTGTTCCCTTTCTTGCTGTGGCTATTTTTCACCATGGAAAATTTGACGGATGCCTACTGATCTTAAAATCTTAAAAAAAAACAACAACAACAACAATATGAGCAGAGGCACAAATGATATGTGTCCTAAGAGTTTCTTCCAGGACACTGGTTTTTCCTCAGTGAATTTATCAGTGAGAGGTATAGGATTGTATAGAGATCTCAAGTGTCAGCCTCACATAATGTAAACTCAAAGTCTGATCTGAGCTGATTTGAGTCTGATGTAGCTGACCCTGTACAAATAATCCCTCTTCTCTGAACCTTGGGTTCCTTATAGGGACATGAGAATAATAATACCTGCTTCTCATGGGGTTGTCGAAATTACTAAATGGCAAAAAAAAAAAAAAAAATCTAAAAAGTGCCTATTAGGTTTCCAATAAATTACTGAATGTATTTATTAAATCATTTCTTCCATATCCCCCATACATCCCAAACTCACTGAACACTTTTAAAGCCTGGAAAGAACACTACTAGGTGGGAGAGATATTGGACATCCCCTATTCTCAGGTGATGAAGCCTTGTCATAAATGACCACTACATAGGAGGACAGAAAAAGGAAACAGCTAGTTGGTCCTCACCCATTCCAGTCCCTACTCCCTGGGAAGTAGGGAATAGTAAGAAGTCACTCTCCTCATGATTGCTAGCAGCTTTTCTTCAGTGGGTGGAAGCTCTAGAAAACAAATTTGATCTCAATTTAAGGACTGTCAAAATGATTATAGCTCTCTGATAACAGGACATATGTGTTAGTAAATAGTAGATCTTCAGCCCTAGAGGTGGGATTTTCCTACCACTTTAGGTATTCAAGCAAATGGTGACCACAGTAGAGCTCTGACAATACATAAACTAATCAAATGAACTATGCTTTCATATGCCTTGCCTTGTGAAATCCTCAAAATAAATCTATGAACTTAATATTTGTACCCTCCATGTTATAGATTAGGCCAACAGTGGTTTAAGAAGTTGGACCAAATACTGGTGGATGCCCAGCTTTTGGGGATACTGTAGAGTGATATCATAGGTAGTCCATAATGTGAATCAGTCCTTCAATTTTCATAATAACTGTATATATGACTGATACCATTCTAGAGTGTAGACTAGGTGGGATATACGGCAAGACAACACCCAGAAGAGCCCATTCAATCCCAGAATTCTACCATTCCTGTTTCTAGAATTATGATCTTGTCTCAAATAGACTTAGTCTGACTTCAAAACTCCTGTATCTAAGAGAGTCCTATTAGTGCTTCTTTCTAGTTTTACTGATGCCAAGGCACTGAGAGAATATCAGTTAAAATCTTCTTTTCTAGGCTGAACTTACTGATGCTTACTACATGCCAGGCTAAGTACTTAACATAAATCTGTCATTCTCACAACAACCCTATAGGATGAGAACTGTTACTGTTAGCTTGCCCATAAAGAAACTAAGGCACAGAGAATGGAACAGCTTTCTGAATGGCACACGACTAGTAAAGGTAGGGCTGAGAATCAAAACCAGACGTCTTTAACTCCGAATGTGCCATCGTGATCACTCTGCTACGTGGTATTGTATATAGAGCTCTGACTTATTTCAAGGAAGATAAATTCTAGACTTATGATAATGATAAAAGTCTCACTGAGGGCATGCATATGTGAATAAATACTGTTGGCCAAGAATGATTAACAAACTCAAAATATATATTTTATCTGAGGTGAATACATTTAAAAAAATTGAAGGCTCAGGCGCCTGGGTGGCTCAGTTGGTTAAGCTTCTGCCTTCAGCTCAGGTCATGATCCTGGAGTCCTGGGATCGAGTCCCGCATCGGGCTCCCTGCTCAGCAGGGAGTCTGCTTCTCCCTCTCCCGCTCCCCCCTCTGGTGCTCTTTCTCTCACTCTCTCTAATAAATAAATAAAATCTTTAAAAAAAAAATTGAAAGCTTCATCTTTGCACTGTTTAGAATTATTAGCACATGCCATATTGATAATAAACACATAAAATTTTAAATAATGTCATTCTGAAACATTTTTACATATTTTAGTCCTGGAAGAGAAAAACTTTTTTTCTATTTTTCTTAGAAGCTCATTGGCTGACAGGAAAAACAAAATTAGACTAACAATTTAGTCCTCTCGTTCCAAACTTAGTTAAAGATATGAAGCACCAGATCACTTGTTGTAAAAGTAACTTAGAAGTCAGAATACAGCATACTTTTATGTGTAGCAGTTAATGTTATATATTACAATTTAGTAATTTATTATGGATAATTAAGAAGGCCAGAGAGAAAAAGAAGACAGAGAAAGGCATTCCAGACCTGAGAAGGGGCAACAGATGGATGCAGATAAACCAAGGGAAAACTGAATGAAACATAAGCACACAAGGCACAAAAAATGCACACGTCCACACCACATGGGGGTACATCCTTAAAAAAGAGACAGAGAAAGATGATTCTTAATGGGTATATAGTAAATGGTTCATTAATGAGGAAGCAAGCCCAGGACGTACATTTTCATTGTTTTATATCCCCATTTTACAGCTTTCTAGGCTTGCAAAATCTGTGCTTTTTCACCATTTCCAGAATAATCCACAGACATTTAGCAGCAGACCAGAGGCCATTAAAGAGAGGTTTGCTTTCATTCAGAATGAACACAATCATGTCACTATCATAAACAATTAGGTAAATTTACAAAACTATTGTCAATGATCAGTTAGAACCACTTATTTAAATAAGCCATTAGCCCGCGAATTGGATACTAAACAGAATTCTGGCTCATTAACTTTACAGTTGGCCATTTTTCACTACGGAAAATTTGACGGATGCCTACTGATCTCATGAACATGCATTTTCAAGTTCAAATTCATATCAGAAAGACACAAAAACTGTATCTTGGTGTACTTCAAAATCCATTCAAGAGTCTTTCGCCTTCTGCATAAATTGAACTAAATGAACTGTATTTGTCTGCCATCGCGGGTGCACACCAGCCCCCAAGGCTCCTCAGTACCTGTTGTCTATCCAGACGCATCCTCTTGGCGGCATTCCTGCTTTCACTCTCACAGGCTGAGGCCAAGATACTCTCTGCAACTGCTGAAGTAAGGTGGGAAGGAATAGGTCGAGACTAAAAAAAAAAAAAAAGAGAGAGAGAGAAACATGAAAAATTATTAACAGACCAATGTTATTCTCAGAAGAGCTCACAGGCTGTGCAGGAGCATCCATTTATTTCAACTGAACTTATTTCAATAAAAAGAGGAAATGGAAATTGCAAAGATGAGAAATGAAAGCTAGTTAGAGGTTAAAGCTATCGCTGCTACACAGATCCATCACTCATTCCCATAGCTCCATTGTCACAAATAGTCAGTCTGGGCCATTAAGCTGGAGTTTGAATAGGCAGTGACAAAATGCTGACTGGGTTTTGTAAATAAAAGAAGTGCTTTAATTCTCTCGTAACATATGACAATGCACAACAAAACAAAATCAAGTGACGAGGCTGAAACATAGTTGGAAAAACTGACAGACACTCAGACCATGTTGAACTATTTTAATATGAAATATGAATATTTGCAGTCAAAGTTGGGACACAATTGGTATGATTCAAATCCTCTAAAAATACTTTTTTTAGTATATGTGCTGCTGAAGCGAGCACTAAAAATACTTTGTTTAAATACAAACTAAAACGTCAGTCCTGGAACGATTTCAATATAATAAAAGTTTGATGTTTTGATATGAGCTGTATGTGTACCTACATGTTTTATTTATAAAATAGGAGTTAATATTATTAACTTAATGGATACACGTTGGAAATCCGTCTTCTATGTAGCCCACGTTGAAATTAATTAACCCACCCAACTAAGCTCATAATTAACTTCAAATTGTTTGCAATTCTCCATATCATTTGTGATAATCAGAAAAGTTTTCCATTTTCTTTTCCCATAATTACATGCGAAATCATCTAACTGAAAGATGAAGTGCTTAATGATATTGAACAGGTTTTTAATGAAGATAAGCAAATGATAGATAAGAAATAACATGACAATTAAGCCAGATAAGATAGCAAAATATGAAATTACAAAATAAAAAATGTCCTTTGGGGAGCTAGCCTATATAGTAACATGCCACCTTAGAGTTTTCAAAGCCTGAATCTCAAATATGTATGGATGCCATTTATTAGAAGCCTCTAACGTAATAGAGACCTTCTAATTTTTTTAAGTGAATAGGAGCATGCCTTTATGGTACTTGATTCACTTTTGCTGACTCTAGCATGTAAAATGTGCTTTAGCAAATTGAACCATAGGGTTTATATCTCAGTACTGAAGAACAGCTAAATTCAGACCATGAGGGCTTTCACAGTACTCCTCAGTGGAATTTGTATATTGTATAACAAGACCAGGCTCTGACCTTGCTTGAACTAGGAAACAATTTCTGTAGCTGCCTCAGCCGATCTCCTCATGCTTCCACCTCTAAAGTAATCTCTGTAGACAAAAGGTAGGAAAGGTACAGGGTACTGTCTCCACTGCTAACCCCACGAGATGCCTGGAAGGATGCCTAGACAACCTTGAAAATAAAGCATTAAGATACTGGAAATGCTATTTTTGCAAAAGAAAGAAAAGAGAGAGGCCCCTGAAGTGGCAGGTAAATGCAGTGGCATCATTTTGAGAAGGAAATTAGAAAGCCAGGAGTGTGTGCTGGGAACAGAGAGGAGGATCAAATCAGATAAATAATTGAAAATTTAAAAAAAGTAAATGGCCATAAAGATGTAAATATAATTTCAAAATTCATATGGTTTCTTCATTTCGTTCTGTACTTCCCTGAGTATGGATAAGATAATCTAGCTCAGAACCAAAAATATATTAAGCCACAAAATCAGTGTCTCGTGAAAGGGCAAAGCTTTGGCCACAGCTCAGCTCAAAATTATAATCTAAACCACATGGGAATTAGGTACACAGTGCTGTTTTTCCCAATTGAATTATGTTTGGAGGCAAAGGTATTATAGAAAAAATGAGAATAAGAACATTCCATGATGAAAAAAGAAAAAATTATTTGATTGTAGCTAACATTATTCAAATAGAAGTGACAGTTCACATCATTATAAACTATATTATTAGACCTTTCATCTGGTTCTGGGGACTGAATTAACACAATCTAAATAAAACATCAGCAGCCTCTCTTTTCTTGATCCAATTATTGATAGTCACATGAAATTCAGAGAGATGTATTCCTGCTCTTCATTATCTTTATTTTTCTCCATCAGGTATTTCCATTCAAAATTAGGAATATATAAAGCTATAGAACTTTATTAAGCTGATTCAATTAAAGTAATAAACACACACCTCCTTAAATGCATAAAAGTCTGTTGAACAGGAGAATAAAAGGTAAAATATCCCTGTAATTAAAATTAGCATTTTATTTCAATTAAAAAAAATTTTTTAAAAACAAAATGGGAAATAACTTTCACTAGAACAGTAAAAGTTGTTAGGCATGATAATTTATATGATTTCTTTTTCAAAGAAAATGATAGGGAGAGTTGAGTCTTTTCCAGATATAGGAAACTGGTCTTCTCAGAAACTAGAATAATGCCCTGGCTGAGGAGGGCTAGATCACTTTTAAGGTCACTGGATAGCCTAATGTTTCAATATTTTGGGGAAAAAAATCAACTTAAGATAAAGCAATCACGTACTCTTTTCTATTAAGTGGGAAAAAAATAAGTAGAAGCAAAGATATGTGATAGACATTGCCAGTAGTTAAATAGTATAATTTTGAAAATAGAGTTGTTCTGAGTTTATGCTAGAATTATAACTTGAAAACTGTAAACAGCCACAGAAATCATTCAGTACAAGTTTCTTCACTAAAGTTTGAAGAAACTGAAACCCAGAGAAGTTAAGTGATTTGACTAGATATAGAACCCAGATTTCATGTCTCCCAATTCTCAACCCTTCTACTCTCTAAATTCTGTTCTATACTTAGTACTTTTACCTAATTTATCATTAATATAAAATATTATAGAAAAAATCCTTACACACACACCCTGTTACGCTCAAATAAACAATAAGCAGACCAAAGCTAACCCTTTACAAGTATGTATTACAATTCAGACATGCTGATTGGAAAGAAAGGCAGAATGAATAAGTCTATGTTAGAGTTTAAGAAATAGGTATTTTTCAAAGAACTTACTATATCTTAAGTATATAATGAAATATGTACTTCTAAGTAGAAAATGGGTACCATCCTAATTTAATTTTTAGATAAATATTAATAATACCTAACTCATTCTGAGTGTTAAGATGGCCAGGCATTAAAACAAGCAGCTTAGATTCATTATCTAATTTCGTTTTCCAAATAACCCTTGAGAAAAGTACTTCTAATATTCATATTTTAGATGAAAAATAAATTGAAGTTCTGAGAGATTATATAACTTGCCCAAGATCACACAGCTATGTACGTGGAAACACCTGGATTTATATCTAAGACTGATGATAAATTGGGAATAATTCCTAGTAAAGAATTATTCTCAGTTCACAACTAAAGTCTCAGTAAGCTTAAACAAAGCCAGAGACCTTAAATACTACACACTCCTACAGAGGAATCCATTTATAGCTAACCCTATTTTGCATTTAAGCAAAGAATATATTAGGATCCCACCAAAAGCCTCCTCTTAAAGGGACTGAGAATCTCCTAATATATTTTGCTATTGATTCTTTAGAAGCTTTCTTCATTAATAGCACAAAAATAAATGTAACTTAGCTCAGTTCTTCATATGTTCTAAATGGATGCAATATAAATTCATAAGAATTTCATGTTGGAGAAACCAGGAGTGCCAAGAAATGACTGTATATGAAACATAAGAAAAGCTTAGTCTCATGCCCAAAATGAGAACGAGGAGCCAGGCAGAGTTCTTGCTTTCCTGTGAGGCAATCTGTTAAAAATCCCCTTGGTTCTAATACTGAGGAGCCAATAATGAATGCCAAAGCTCTTCACTACACACAGAGGTCCGTTATACTGTGCCTGGCTCTAAGATACTAAAAATGAAAGTCTTTTGTTTATTGTTCCTCCATAATTTGGCTTTTATCTATTTCACAGCTCAGGAGTACTTCAGCCAAGATAATGAGAAGGAAATTAAACAATTTTGCTCCTTATCAAAGCAATGTTATCATAGAGGAATTTAAAACTATTTAGTGTGAGTTTTGAGAACCATCTTCATCAGAACTCTCCTTTCCTTCACCACATTTGATAGCACAGAGCTTATTCTAATATTGCTGCACTAGGGTCTTCCCAGCAGGTAATTAGCAAAGTGTATTAAGGGCTCTCATCATGGATTCCACGAGGGACAAATGCTGAAAATTCCCTCTTACATCACTAAGAGTGGCCAGAGAACACAAAAGCCTCCATGTAATAATCTGAGAATATTTTGACCAAAAAAACCTCAAATACATAGAATTCAATAGATAATTTATGAAAAACAACACTTCTGGTTGAATTTAGCTCAGTAAATACACTATTTGGTATATATCTTATAAGATTTAAAAATAATGATTCAAAGATGTATATAATCATACACACTACATGATCTATACCTAGAGTGAGATTTGTTACTTATTTCTTACCCTGGAGATGAGACAGTGCGAATCACCTTCACTAATTACCTCTTCGTAATTAACTGTCATCCTCAACTGGGATGAGTTGATCTTTCCCTAGCACTGTTCTTATTGTAATAATTATCTATGACCAAATCAGTGGTGGTCATTTCATTAACAGATGGCTAAACTGTCGCATGGAACTTTTGGAGTTGAAAAAGTCACATTTTAATTGGGGACTTAAGATGTGATTGCTGTTGGCACAACATAAAGGTGCCTTTCCTTATATATACATGTAAAACCACCACATCAACAAACTATTCCATTTTTTGGTCAGAAAATATAAACTAAACAATGTTAGAGTCCTCTGAACTTCTGCCATACATTTAGGATGCTCCAGTTTTGTTTTGTTTTACAATTTTAAAAAAGTAACAAGAAATCATGACTGTAAGACTCTATTCATGGGTTAATAGTACTTATTAGTGGCAAGGCTTGCTAGAATCGAGGGTGTGAGCATTACCAGATCAAGTATTAAATGAGGTCAGATTGGGAGCAACAGCACATCCACCCAAGATTCTATATAGAATGAGCTCTTTCAAAATAACCAGAGCAAATGATCCAGTAGTCAGTTTAGATAGAGCCCTACACTAAGGTTATTTTTCCTAATCTTGTTACTTCATAAAATACATAATTTTAAAATTCTGCAGCTTAGATGAAATGCATATTCTATCTCCCCCAAATGGTATATCTATACCTAAAGGGATAATTGTTATAGGCTGTGTAGTAAATTGTAGCCCTTATGGGATCCTTTCTACTAACCAAGTAGCTTCATTTGTATACATCAGTGGAATAAAGTAATAGTCTAGCAATGAACTGTTAGACTATTAGGATATTATTATGAGATCAGCTACTTGTAATCAGTCTGTCCACTTTTGCTATACACTCTCCCCGAGCCTCACTCATCCTGCCAGGTATCATTATTTCTATTTTTACAAATGGCAAAACTAAGGTTCATTCAGTAAGTTCTGAAGAGGCAATATAGTCTCCATCTCATGAGATAATTGTTACAATTCCATGATGAGGTAATGTACATAAAGTCACTGATATCTTCACTTATCTATTCAACAAATGTATTTAATGAGCACGTTCTATATGTCGGCAACTGTGTCAAGTTCAAATATATAAACAGTATCAATACTCTCTATGCTATCATAGTTTACAAGCTAATATATGCCTAGCATGTAGGGTGTAATATACATGCAATAAAGTATGTTAATTATAGACTCACAATCTTTTATCACAAATCTGTAATGTTCATGTTGTTAAACTGAAAGTTTTTTTAATAAATTTGGGGAAATTTGGCAGAAAAAATTGACACAAGAATACCTATAATCTTTCTTTTTCCTACTTTCTGTGAATATCCATATCTTTTATGGCAGAAATACTTATATATTTGTCTGTGAGAGGCTTTCCCAGACCCTGTTGTGAGTGCTATGCAATAAGTAGAATACATACTGTGTCACACGCCCCAAATTTGAAAAGTTCTGAATTCTGGACCACATATGATCCAAGGTTTCAGATAAGGTTTGTGGATATGGACTAAAATCATAGTTTAGTTGTTCTTCCCTCATCCTATATGGTTTTGGTAGAAAAAATGACAAAGATTCTCAGTGACCTGACCCTCGCCATGACCTAGGTGTCGGTGTGGACAATCATGAGAGCTCATCCCTTTGTTCTCAGTGGCTGATCTAAGGATGGATATATGATCCAAATAGGAGCAAAGTCCTTTCATGGGAAGGGGGATCTGGAGCTGAAAGACAGTTCTTGGACTCTATGTTTTAAGAAGAGAGGCTGAGAGCTGCTGATGGCAGCACTTTATAACAGGTAGCAAGGACCTGTCTGAGAAGTAAGCTAACTAACACACAAGAGAAGCATATAGTTAAGAAATAGGAGAGCAGAGAAGCCCTGACATCTGACCCCATGGATCCAGCTATGTGTGAATCCTTGAACTTCCCAGTTTCTTGAGAAAATTCTCCGGGCCTATTTGAAAGGAGATTGAAAAAGTGTTTTCAACAAAAATGCTAATTAACCTTCATCCAAGCTTTGATAATAATTATGAGTTAATGGTATGCACTTTGGCCTTAATTTTAGAGCATTATTGGCCTTTAATAATGATCTCTCACAAATACATGAGGACTTAATGTCTTGTATTTAATACTCAGAAGCCCAGTTTGGCTAATCCCATCTGAAAATATCTTTGATCAAGACAAGAAAAACTAAATTATCAACTGAAATGACATATTATCATTTTTAACAAAGTGACTACTTATTTAAATCTCCACTAGGAAACATCTTTTAATCTTGAAAATAAGTGACTAGATATGCTTATGATTATTGTCAGTCATGGTCTCTTTGCCCCAATAGCTTATTTGTGAAAACCAATACGGTACACAAATTCTACCCATTCAGTTAATATCACTACCTATTCACACAAACTGCCAAATAGATGAAAATAGTTTAAAAACAGTATTTAAAGAGTTAACAAGAGTTAAAATTAAATGCAATGTAACTTTTCTCTTTAGGGAGATTTTTTTTTCCCTATTAGATTTTCAGTTAGCAGTCACTTTTAAAATTGAAACGCCAAATGCTGAATACTGTGAAACACAGAGCACACAATAAAAATTAGCTTATTTCCCAGCTAATTTCTACCACAAAGTAACACATTAGTAAATGTCCATTCATTCATTCGTCTTTCATTCGACAACGTCAATTCAGTTGAATTGAACATATATTGAGCTGCTTTCATGAGCAATTAATCGCACTCTATATAAAACACTGTAGGTGATAGGGACATGAACAAGGTAAGCAGCATAGTACTTGAGGAACAGAACTTCCTGTAAGGGAGCTAAGGCCCATATATAAATAACAGCAATAGAAGACAGGATAAAACTACATAAGAGTACCACAAAGTACAATTTGCACACAGAAGAGAGAGAGATTTAAGGCTGCTTTTAGCGAGAAGTGAGGACTAAATAGATAAAGACATATTTGATTTAGTCCTCCAACTAGTTCCAGAGATTGAGACAGTGAGGGTTTTCCAATAAAGGGAGCCATGGAATGCAATTCCAAATTAGATTGCATTTTATCATGTTCCTCAGATACTGGGTACTAGGCTAGGTAGGACTTTTTACATTTGTTATTTCAAGTGACATGTACGAAACAAATGCTATTTGTTTCCATTTTTCCCAGGAGGAAACTGAAGCTCAGGGATACAGGGTCTATGAGTAACGACTGGTAAAGCAGGTCTAAGAACCAAGATCCACGGACTGTGAAATCAGGGCGTTTTTCTTCAGATTTTCTCAGCAATGCTGCTAATTTCCCATTGTTTCCCTCAGGGCTCAGCTTCCCTCTGCTTGGAGGATGTTTCAGCTCTTCCACAGCCAGCCTGTGAGTGGTAACATTGGTCACTGTCTTACTCTGGAAGTAGAGGTTAGCTGGGCATTGATTTGTTAATTAAAAGTAGTTTCTCTAAAAAAAAAAAAAAAAAAAAAAAAAAAAGACTATTTCTCCTTTAGTCCTTTGTAGACAGTCTTCTGGTATCTATTTTGAGGAAAGAGGTGTGTTCATTCAGTTTTCTGTTTTAAGATAGCCTCGTTTCTTCATAGCGACATTTAAGAATTTCTTGGGTCTGCTGTGGTTTCGCTATGATGTACACAGATACAGATTTGTTTTTATTTACACTGCTCAGCACTGGTCTATTTCTCCATTCTTAGGATTCAGTGGTCTACTCAATTCTAAAAAACTCTCCCTTTGCATCTGTTTGAATGTTGTCCTTACTCTAATTTCTCTTCTGGAATGCCTTTTAGATCTATCTTTATCATTCTATTTTCCATCTTCACTTCTTTTTTCCTATTTCTCTTTTTCTTTCTAGAAGTAATTTCCGTAGTCCAATGTTCCAGATTATTGATTTTTCTCTTTGGCTGAATCTTATCTGCTATTTAACCCATCCAGGAAGGTTTTAATTTTAATGCTTATAATGCCTGCCGTTTTATTTCTCAAAGTTGTAACTGGATGTTTCTAATTCTCCTTTCACAGGGCAGTAACTCTTCCCGAGGCCCAGCTATTTATACAGTTTGCAGTTCGTGTTCCTCTCCGGTTACAAAATCCACATCTCTTGAATTTAAGTGTGCATTTAGATGGCAACCCTGACCTGTTTTGGCCTACATTCAGTTTTTCTACCTTGCTAGTCTGTTACCCTATCAAATTAAGGGCTTATAACTCTGGCTATGAGTTTCCTATCAAGTTCATAGCCTGAAAATTTCCTTTTCTTTCTTTTGCTCTTGGCTAGGTATTTAAAAAGTTGTTATATTCTACTCAGTATTTATGTATTTGTAGAGGGAAAGTGGGTGGGTGGGAGGGGTATTCCATGAGGCTTAAGTCAATGTTTTGCTAAAACTAAAAGATCCAGTGATAAGTAACTCTGACAACTATGTTGGCTATATTCTTTACACTCTAGTTACCCTTCAACCTTAATATATTTAATAAACAATACCCATGATCCCTGAGTCAGGAGCAATCCGTGGACCACAAGAGCACACACTGAGAACAGTACCAGAAGTCCCATGTGATGGCTTTAGGTGGTAAATGAAATAACTGAGCGTATTAGAAGAAAGGGTAGAAAGAGGCCAGATCATACGCTAAATATTTCATATGCATTATCACATACAATACCCCAATAGCCCACTCCTTTAGAAAAGTGGAGATTCAGAAACATCACACAAAGTTGTACAGGGATTGAACTAAGCCAGGAATTGAATCCAGGTCTCTCAGTTTCAAAAGGCCATGCTCTATTATTGTAAGAAACTTAGAATTTGTTCTGAGATGGCAAAAGTTTGACATCATCAAGGCCAGAATCGAGGAAGATTACTCCAAGAGCAAAGGAAGATTTCTCATAAAGCCAATGAAGTTTAGACACCAGGGTCCCTCACCAGAGTTTCTGGGTATTGTCAGCATTCTGGGTAGGGAGGGAAAGCCAAGTGAAAATCAGGAAGTATTTATATGTAAGTGTGTCCGAAAATTGTCTCAAGAGATGTCAGAGGAAAAGGGTTTGAATCTTCATGACTTCTGTTTTTGAAATTTTTTTGTGTATGGTATCTTTTCTAAGTAGAAATAAATATTCATCCTCTACTTAATTTTTTGCTCAACATTTTGTATTACTTTTATTTTAATGAAAGGCACAACTTTTATAACTTTCAGGCACAAATCCTAGTTCTGTCCCTGCCTAGGAATAGAGGGTAGGGAGGGAGAATAAGATGAAAATAGAGAGGTGAGTTATGATTCTGTAAGAGTATACGTATGAGGTATGAAAGGCTAGAACTAAAATGGTAGCCGATAAAAGTCAAAATTATTCGACTGATTCAGGAATCATAGCAAAGGAAGGAATTCAGTGAGGGGTAAGATGCAAGCCATAAGTGTACGAAAGAGTCCAGTCTCATTCCAGGTTTATGAGCACTGCTGTAAAAATGACAATTAGTGGCACTATTACCAGAAAGCGGCAAGTCAAGAGGAATTTACTGGTGGTTTGGTAGATGAGGTGAAAGGCCAGTGGAGAGGATGAATGATGAAGAATACAATGAGTTCCTTGTGGATAGAATACATTTGCCAGCATCTGGCTGACATTTGGAATGAAACACAAAAGCTCTGCAGATGACTGGGATTCAACGTTGAGAGTTGCTTACACAGAACAGACCTCTTCAGTTGCAGATAGGGGAAGACGCTGTACATGGCCAAGCCCAGGATATCTTAGCAAGTGGCTCAAAAGCAAGAAAAAGTAAATAAGGAGGGAGAGTAACAAGAGCCTCAAGAAAATGGGGGTGATTTCATTGAGGATGCAATGTTTGGGTCTGGTACAAAGGCAGTCATGTGATCTTTTAAAGAACCAATTCAAAAGGGTCGTGAGAACCAGAGTCTGGATGTGAGGGACCACTGGGGGAGTTGGTGGTGATCTGTGAGTATAAAATAATCTTTCAGGAATCTGGCAAAGAAGGATGGTCTCAACTGAAGAAGAAGAGACACCAGAAGAAATATTTTCTTTGAGTCTGGGGACCTTTCTTTTTTTTTTTTTTTTTAAAGTCAGAAGAGAAGTTTCCCTCTCAACGAAAAGGGAATATGAGCACTGGGATGGTTGATGAAGCAACATCCTGAAGGAGGCTAAATGATGGGGAAACAGAGGCTTTGGGCTCATCCAGGGGCAAATACAATGAGGGCATTTCCTCTGCAAAGACAGTGGCAGATATTTGAAAAATTTTAGATGACTGTCAAAGTTTTTAATATTGCTTGTGCAGACTCTTTGATAACTAAGACTAAGGTACATCCATGTTAACAATGGCCAAAGTGAAATAGAGATGCAGATCTTGAAACTGAGAAAGTAAAAGAATTGTGAATTCAAAAGGTCAGATAGCAAAATTATTAAGGAGAATATTAGAGGATGTAATTAAAAAGAAATACTATGAATAAAGAACTCAGAAGATGGCATGTAAAGTATCCCGGGGGATGGTAGATGACATTTATAAAAAAACAGACCAAAAGTTGGCACAAGTAACAGGTGGGGAATTCAAACAAAATGTGTTTGCTAATTAGCATCAATTAAGTTAATTGGTCACAAAAGACAGAAACCTACACAGTTGTGCGAATAATAATGTGAATAATGGCTGCACAGGTTATTATAGTTTTTAATCATGACCTTGTATGAAGGGATGGTTATATCTCTAATCAAAGTTTTAAAGAAGCACTTTAATTCATTTTTTATAATATCTCCATTTGCTAAAGAATGAATGGCAAGTGTCACTGTAGCTTTTGCAATGCTCATTATCAGAGAAGTTTTAAATTGAAAAACAATTCCGATCTCTCTACTTTCATCTGCATTAGACAACTCGAGGCAAATGATTTAATTAGTGAAATTCCCTAAAAAAATGTACTATTTCCTAAACATTACTTCTTTTCTGATGAAAGAGTCATAAGCTCAGAAGACCAGTATCAAAATAGCTGAGGAGGGCACTATAGGATGTATTTAAAAAGAAATACTATAATAAAGAACTTCGATTATGATATTAAAATATGGTGTTTCCATAATTAGATTTAATTTTTTTAAATTTATATCTCATTTTCCCCTAAAATAGATATCAGAGCCACCAAAGAAATATACGCTATGATCAATTAAAAAAATATAACTAGGACTTCAGATAAACTTTGGCTCTGAACTTGCTGGCAGTGGGCACAAAAGTAAACAAATTTAGTTGCATTGTTCTAGTAAAGAGAAAACAAAAAACATTCTATTTCCATAGGAGAAGCACTCTTTTTTTTGTATGACATTCTAAAAGAAGTTTCTGAAATAAGGTAATATACTATGGACATTTAGTAGCCTCATGGACAACATCCTTAGCAAAATATTATAAAAATGTCATAGACCTATTTCTTCAAACATAGTTAATCACATGATATTTAAAAAGTAAGTAAACAAGTAATTTTCAAGACGCTAAATTTATTGAATTCAAATATCTAGGCTACCTGATCTATCTTGGTAGAGTGGCACAATTTGAGATACAGTAGGAATTATGGGCTGCAAGTGTCTTACAATGGCTCCCCGAAATATCGAGTTTTATAAAAAATACAGGTAAACATGTGCAGCATGGTGAAACAGTCTCTAACAACATAAGCTCAGAACACAAAAAGAGAAGTCACATCACATAACACAGACTATACTTAGGCATGGACCAATCCTACCTTGTTCACAAAGTTTTGCTTTTATGATCTTATCTGTTATACATGCTCTTTAAGATCAGAACATCTTGAAGAAACACTTTTTTTTTTCTAGAACAATCAACAGATATTCTTTAGAAAACTAGTTAAGTAATTTGAGAGTCAAAGCTGCACAAGTGAATCAGTAACAATTGGATGTATTTGTCAAAGGATTAATTTAATGGCTGCTTAACTCATTCACTGGGTTCTAAAAATTTAATGAAAATTAAAACCATACTCTGGATCAAACTTATGAGATTTTTCATAAAACATGCCCTTTGATATTCAACACTGAGGATTTTATGATTTGAAAGGATTGGTAGCAGTGAGTTGGTGAAAGTGTACGAAAAGAATATAGAATATAGAATAACATAGTTATATAAATATAGTAATACAGTTATTGTACTTAGCCCATTACAGAGACTATTTGGAGTGATGGCATGAAATTTTGGCTACTTAGGCAATCAAGATCTGTGGGGTCTTGATAATTCTAGTGAAATAAAAAAATGCTTAAACATCTACTCTAATATTTGTATACATTCAGTGAAGTCAATTAAAAGTATTTATGTTGACATGTAAATTCTTAAGGGATAATTATTAACCATGCATATATTTTGTCTTAATGACAGTGGGAAATTAATAAAAGTGAATGCCAACATTCTCAACTAATATATGTTGTGATGACCCACTTCTATGGGATTACCTCTTTGAATTTCTTAAAGTCAACACAAAACATAATTCAGTATTTTGTGTTTCACTCTACTTAAAGAGTCTTCTGCTTTAGACACCCCAAATAACTGGAAGAGATAAGCTTGTTGAAAGCCACTTTCATTTTATAAGATGGAATCTCCTACCAAATAATTCTACACTTATCCTAACCTATAATGGGGCACCTGGGTGGCTCAGTCAGTTAAGCATCTGCCTTTGGCTCAGGTCATGATCTCAGGGTCCTGGGATGGAGCCCTACAACCGGCTCTTTGCGCAATGGAAAGCCTGCTTCTCCTTCGGCCTCCCTCTTCCCCCTGCTTATGCTGTCAAATAAATAAATAAAAATTTAAAAACCCCAAATAATCCTACACTTAACAATTTCATTTTACAAATATATTAAAAAATTCTTATTTCAACTTGTTGACCTGTTAAGTATTGCAGAATAATTTGTATGTAAAAACAACTACATGCTGAAAATGAGACTTTTTCCCATGTCTACCTACATAAAACACAATAGAAGAAAGGTTTTTTATTTAATGCTGTTTCAATTAAAAAAAACAACTATGGATATTACTTTATATCAAATTTTTAAAAGTGAGGGAAAAATATTCACATACAATATTTAGTTGTAATTACTATCTGCCCTAGTCATACATTTTCCTATCTGTTCTAGATAAGGATAAGTATTCAAAATGACACATAATCTTCCCCATGCCCCATGACAGTGAAGTAATACATTAAAAAAAAAAAAAAATCAAGATTCCAAGTGTCAACTGAATGGTAGATTTGTTATTTTAGAATATTCCTGTGTATAAAAAAAGCCCTAACCTATGATAAAAATTTTCATTCATGTTGTACACTTAACATTTAATTATATTAGGCCTTATATTATTACTTAGGTATTTCACTTCCCACAACTTGTCACCTCAATGAATCGTAATATCAGGGAACATGTTATATTTCCTAAATAACTGGTTAGAAATCTCTAATATTTCTGCTTATTACTTTGTATAATAGTATGTACATTATTGAATAAATGAACAAATAAAAAATAAAAGTTAATTAAAATAGCATTTCTTTCCAGTATATTTCTTTGTGATTAGTTTGTAAAACTCCTTGACCTTGAATTAGTCAATTTTTGTTCTTCTCTATGCATAGCACAGGGTATACAACAAATAGATGCCCATATTGAAGTAAATAAATACAAGCAATAGAAAAACCTGTGAAAGTTTCAAATATGCCTTAGAGAAATTAAGAATTCTACATGACAATAATTTTTCTCATAAAGAATAATTAATGGAAAATAAGAAATTTTACCAAAAAAATCTCCGAATAAATACCTCCAAAAATAGAAATGCCAGATGCTGGTAAAATAAAAACCTTGGCATAGGATATCATCTTTATTGTTACTGAAAAAGAAAAGTAAATATTGTACATTGTATTCTGAATGAGACATATTTAGGTTCTATCGCAATTTTACATCAGCTGCTGAGTGTTCTGAGCCAAATGCCGATGCTAGGACTCTAGGCTTTTATACCTTTTAGATACCCTTTCTCTCTGTTATCTCTCTTCTATTGAGTAGGTAATCATAATTTTTAAATAATTCAGTAATGGGAGAAATAGCTTTATTTTCTTCAAGCAAACTCTCCTCTCTTATACCTCTACTGTCATAATTTAGTTTGATCAGGCACAGAAATGCCATTTTGATTTTAAAATGACTTATGCACTACCAACTCTGACTTCAATATAGTTATTATTCTGAGAAGTAAATAAGTACTTAAATGGAGTATTCTGTGATTGTTTAATACAAACAGTTTGGGAAGCTTTTATCAGATGATAGATTGAATAATATTTGAAAATATTGTCACAGTTAAGATATATTGAGTGGTTACTATGTGTCAGAAATGGTTTGCAGAGCTTTACAAGTGACAACTTATATAATTCTCACAACTTTATGAATTAGGAGTTAACACCTCTAGAAGAGGCATCTGAGTCCAGGTCGCTGAAGTAACATGCCAGTCACACAGTTAGGACGTGGTGGATCCAGAACCCCAAACCAGGCTCTCTGGGGACTGAGCCTTGTGCTTGGTACTATCTAGGCAGACTGCCTCTCTATAAAGTCATACTGTTTTAAAGAATATCAAAGGGGGGGGCACCTGAGTGGCTCAAAGGCCTAAGCATCAGACTCCTGATTTAGGCTCAGGTCATGATCTCAGGGTCATCAGATTGAGCCCCTTGTTGGGCTCCGCACTGGGTGTGGAGCCTGCTTAAGATTCTCTCTCTCCTTCTCCCTCCGCCCCTCCCCCCAGCACATGCTCTCTCTCTCTCTCAAAAAGAAAAAAATATTGAAGGTATTTTTAGAAGCCAGTGAAGAAGCATTGATAGTAGATAGTGGATTTATTGCTTTTGTCATTTCATTTAAATCTAAGAACCTATTTCTCCTATATGACATCTCTGAAACCTCTCCTAGCTTCACCAGCACTACTCCATTACAACTAATACATGACAGGCACTGATCACGAACCAGCAGTCTTGGCTTCGATGGAGCCAAGAAAGGAAAAAAAAAAAAAATGGCTTCAGAAAATTTCTAATACATTTCTGCTCCCATACATAAAAAACAAAAATAAAAAAAAATACATTGTAAACATATACACTAGTTCTAGGTATAGCAATTAGTGCAAGGTGAAATAAAGTTGGAAAACCACTGATATCTGATTTCCACCCATAAATAACTAATGTCAACATAATCTCATCCATCTGTAAAGCCTAGATGAATAGAAAAGCTCATGTTACCATCCACAAGCACACAAATACACTGAGTACAACAAAGCCTTCTTTTTCACATGAGGATTTTCATTCCCTGATCTTTACTCTCAAGGCTTGCTACTTATTAACCACTGGTATGAAAACAGTATTATTTAGGTGGATCCATCCATTTCCTTTGGTTCCAGAGAAAGCCATTCTCATATACCATCTAAAGCAACAACCTGTGCTTCAGTTGAAGACTTGGTTAACCTTCTATCTGCTTCAGTAGTGACAGAAAACAAACACGAATGAGATGCTGGTTCTCATTGGTTTTTAACTCAGATCCCCCTCATTTCCTGTGACATGGTACCATGTGTGCCTGGGAGTGCTGGTCTCACCAGGTATTCCTCATTGAATAACAAAGGGGATAAATACTTCAGGAAGATGAAAAGGAGAAGGGGAAAAAAACAAACAAGCAAACAAAAACCCCTTGGACCTGACATTATGGAAAAAATAAAAAAGACACTAAGATGAAAAAAAAAATAGTGTCATGGTTTACATGTGGGATTTTGATGGAATCTAGGGCTGTGTTTTAATTCAAAACTCACCATCTCAAAACCACTTCTTTTCATCCGCCTGCAGGACTTGAGGTAAGTACGTATACGTTTTCTGGCACGCTCTTGATACTCAGGGAATTGTCGCCTGCATGAGTCAATGATAGCCTGGATCTTTTCTTTGGGCTGCTTAGAGATTGGGACCATTCGGTCCAAGTTTTCATCTACAAACAGCCTGACAAACATCTGTTGGCAAGAGGGAGACAGAGGAGAAGGGTTTGGAGGACTGCTCTCTGCTGTTCCTAGCTTCCTGTCTTGATTACCGATAGGAAAATACTCTTTTCTGCTTTATGCACTGAAGAACTTTGCAATGGAAAGCCAGAAATTTTAAGCAAACACCCTTTAAAGGCTTTCTAAATGGCTGGATAAAAAAATAGAGAGAAAAAAGAGAGAGAGGCAGACAGACAGACAGACAGACAGAAAAGTATAGACTATCGTGTAGGAAAAAAATCAGGAAATAACAGTAGACTGTGACAATTAAGCACCCCATCAAATTCTCCATTAATGATAAATGCGACTACTACATTGTTATGCTGCACAGTGCACTAATCTCTGAAAACAATGGACTCTTTTGTCATGCATAATTAGGTAAGCCGGGAAGGCAAGAGAAATAACTGAAGACAGGCATACTCTTCCGAGGAAGAAGCAGAGGCCCCCTCATCCACTAGGTAAACATGCATACTCACACAACACAAATCCAGTTTTCAGCTCACATTTGGCTTTAAAATTCTAAACAAAACACAGCAATTCTGGTGTCTGGTTGGGAAAGAGTGTTTCATGTACTTTTTAAATCCTTCTGTAAATTAAACAGACATGTCTCTAGAAGATCCACATTTACCAGCAAGCAACAACATGAAAGTGAAGTGGTAAAAAGTAAGCCACACAGGGAGGGTGGCCGGACTCACATTAAAAGCTTTCAGCCGCTCGGCCTCAACGCCATCTGTCTCGTTCACTTTTTCAGAATCGTCGTGGTCATCGTGGTCATCTTCATCCTCATCTCCCCTGTTTAGAGACAGGTCCTCAGCACCTCGGTCTACGCTCTCATTTTTGCCAGAGTCGTAGCTTGAGTAGCTATGTGCAGGAGACTGAAAAGAAAGGGGCAAATTGCTGTTTTTAAATTCATCGCAGAGCATATGAATTCTGTTTTTAATTTCAATGGTTTCTCAAAAATCTTGCTGAAAGAAGTTAATCCCAGAGTTATGGTTATTTTAATTTGAATCAAAATTAATGAAGTTTAGATGAAAAATTCATCTCCTCAGTCACACCAGTTATATTACAAGTGCTCAATAGCTGCATGGAACATTTCTATCACTGCAGAAAGTTCTACTGGATTTAGCTTTTTGAGAGCAAAGATAGTTTCCACTCAATATACATACTTAAAAAAAAAAAAAGAAAGAAAAATCAACCTGTAATCACCTTTGCGAGAGAATCATTGAATCACATATTCTTAGAAACAGAAATGACCTCAGAGGTTAGTCAATCTAATCGTATCAGTATTTTTTTAAACAGATAAGGAAACTGAGGGGAGGATATATTTAATTGATTTGCCCAACAAGGACTACACAAAATATTGATGCTAGGGGTGCTAATTATAAGACAAAGTCTTGAAAATCAGTTTTTAAATTGTCTGTGAGTCTTAGCATGGCAATGAATTTTGGTCTAGAAAAAAGGAACCAGGTTTCCTCTGAATCACGTTAAACTTAATGCTTCCTAATGCTTAATGGAAGATGAATGCCAGCCGACACAGTTCTCACAAACTTTGATAACTGTGTTCAAGACTAACCATGGGTCCTGCAGTGGTATCTCCTACTTCTTTGTCCATACAGCACCTTTGCCTTTCAGAAACAGCCTCTGCTCCCCTAGGTGAGAGTGCCAATCCCTGGGCAGCAACCTTCTCTATTCCAGCTGTGCCCCAACTTTACCTCTGGGTAACTGAAATCAAGTTGAATCCAGCAAGGCTAAGCAGAATAGACTCCTAATAACATCATCTGAGATTATAGATTCAACTGTGCCTGAAATTAACCCATCAGCTGTGTGATACTCTACCTCTTCTACACCCCATCCCCCTTCATTTTCTCTTTGCTTAAATCTTAAATAACAGTAGACTGTGTCTGGAGTGGTACAGAAATCAATCAGGGTAAGGCCAGATTAACAACCCAAATTTCACATATGAGAACTTAGATACATAGGTGACCTCAGTGAAATGGATAATATCTCTAAACAGCAGCAGCATCCTCAAATCAAAGAAGTAAAATGCTTTTGAAAGAACCTCACAACGGGAAATTTTAAATCAGCAGTGTTCAAAAATGCCTATGTGCGATAACATATGTGTAGTGTGTTGTAAGGATCACGATAATATATTATTACTGCATAATCAGAGGAAGAATAATAAAAGTAGAATAGACATAAAAAATAAAGTTAAAATTTAAAAAGCAACATATTTTATATTACTGCAATATTATAGTATTTCAAATTATTAGGAAGGTAGATTTACCTTAAAAAATGTAAGGCAAATATTCCGTAGGTTTGAAAAATATATCATATATATATTTTTAATGCCAATGTGCAACATTTTTAAAAATGTTACAATACACTGAATGCAAATATGCTGGGCTAATATATTCTTTCCACATGCCACGTGAAATACACAACCTAGCCGTCTGCTATAAACAGAACCATTTGGAATGACATCGTTTTACACCTCTACTCCCTCTAGATAAAGAAGATCCAGTCTTACAGATCTGAGAATATTGAGAATCTAAATCCAAAACATAATCAGTTTTTCCTTCTGTAATATAAACTGAAATTTGTATAACTCTGAATCCAGTTTCTCAGCTGCAGTGTCATTTCCTGCCTCTTTCACTGTTGAAGATACTATTAACTGGCTTTCAAGGCCAATCCAAGTAAATTCAATTTCCACCAAGATTCCCTCTTCTTTCTCAGTCTCCTTCAATGTTTCTCTAAACTGTGAAGTCTTAATATACTATGACATTTGACACAGAATTAAACACTATCATTGTTCTCTACTTCTCATGTTAATTTGCATTTTCTTTCAAGGAATCAACACATGACCTCTACTTCTTCTCTCACAGCAACAAAGAAATGTTCTCTGCAGAAATAGCATTTAAGACTGTCAGCAGTGTCCCATTTTCTACAAAATGATTTGGTCTTAAAAAATGGGGGATGAAGGGGCGCCTGGGTGGCTCAGTTGGTTAAGCGACTGCCTTCGGCTCAGGTCATGATCCTGGAGTCCCTGGATCGAGTACCGCATCGGGCTCCCTGCTCAGCCGGGGAGCTTGCTTCTCCCTCTAACCCTCCCCCTCTCATGTACGCTCTCTCATTCTTGCTCTCTAATAAATAAATAAATCTTTAAAAAAAAATGGGGGATGAAGCCAAGTCACAGATTAGGAGAAAATATTTACAAAAGGCACCTCTGATAAAGGGCTGTTAGCCAAAATACACAAAGAACACTACAAACTAAATAAGAAAGCAAACAACCTGATTAAAATATGGGCCCCAAACCTTAAGAGATAACTCACCAAAAGAGATAAACAGATGGCAAATAGACTTTTCAAAGAAGCTCCACATCATATGTCATCAGGGAAATGCAAATTAAAACAACGAAATACGACTATACACCTATTAGAATGGCCAAAATCTGGAACATCAACATCAACATCAAATGCTGGTGAGGATGTGGAACAACAGGAACTCACTCACTGCTGATGGGAATGCAAAATGGTACAACCACTTTGGAAGACAGTTTGGCAGTTCCTTACAAAACTAAACATACTCTTACCATATGAACCAACAGTCATGCTCCTTGGTGTTTATCCTAGGAGTTAAAAACTTATGTCTACACAAAAAAACTGCACAGGGATGTTTATAGCAGCTTTATTCAGAATTGCTAAAACAAATGCAATCAAGATGTGCTTCAGTATGTGAATGGATGCATAAACTGTGGTCCATCCAGATCAGGGAATATTATTCAATACTAAAAAGAGATGAGCTAATTGAGACGTGAAGGAACACCAAATGCCTGTCACTAAGTGAAAGAATCCAATCTGAAAAGACTACATGTTGTATGATTTGAGCTACAAAACATTTTGGAAAAAGCAGAACCATGAACAGTTAAAAGATCATTGGTTGCCAGGGGTTGTGGGGGGCAAGGGAGGAATAAGTGGAGCACAGAGGATTTCTAGGGCCCTGAGAATACTCTATATGATACTATAATTGTACATACATGTCACTATACATTTGTACAAACCCATAGAATGTACAACACCATAACTCCTAATATAAACCATGGACTTCGGATGTTTATAGTTTGTCAATGTGGGTTCATCAGTTGTAACAAACGTACCACTCTGGTAAGTGATGTTGATAATGAGGGACGCTATACACGCATAGGGCCCGGGGGTGTATGGAAATCTCTGCATCTTCTCAATTTTGTTGTGAACTTAAAACTGCTCTAAAAAATAAAGTCCTTTTTTTAGAAAATGGGGAATATGGGTATTGGGATGATAATCTAGAATCAAGTCATAAAAATTACTATAGTCTTTTAACATCCCACATAAAATATTGCAGTCTCTACACCATAAACCTACTTTACTTTATTAAGAACTTTGGATGACCATACTCTAAGAAGCCTTAATTTCAGGAGCAGTTATTTTCATATTCCAGATATAAATTGAAAAAATCCAAATTAAATCTTTTTCTTAAAGATTTTATTTATTTATTTGACAGTGAGAGAGTGCACAAGCAGGGGGAGAGGCAGGGGGAGAGGGGGAAGCAGGCTCCCTAACAAGCAAAGAGTCTGATGCGTGGTTGCATCCCAGGACCCTGAGATCGTGACCTGAGCTGAAGGCAGATGCTTAACTGACTGAGCCACCCAGGTGCCCCCAAATCAAATCTTAAAAAAACCAAAATGTTAAGGAATCACCACTTAGGCCCTATAGAAGATACAAACTTGCTTATTCTCATAACACACATGTTAGTTCATGGGGCCAAAGGTATATCTTCGCCTTGATTACATATTCCATTTTTTCCTCTTGAGATAACCTGTGGCTCTCCTTAGCAAAGACTTCTTGAAAAATACATTTGCACTTCTATTTTCTCACGTTTTTACCACCCTAATAGAACTGCCAGCTCTGGACCTAGGAAACCTCACTTCTGCACCCTAGGAAGAAAGCTTAATCTGTTTGCTTACTCTGTGGTCGGAGCATAGCATGGCTCAGAGAGCAAGACCATCCATAGTGCTTGATAGGAGAACCAGCTGAGGCTAGAGGGGCAATTTGTGATATATACAGCCAAGGGAAATAAAAACAAACCTGTCATTTCTTTATCATGCCCTAAATAAGGTAAGACTCTCATGAATTGAGTGGCAGGCATCCATGCTTTCATAATAGCCTGTATGTAGCCCTGTCGCAGCACTGATCATGAAATACTATACAAGTTAGCTTATATAAGTCCATCTTCCACACAGTCTAAGAGTTACTTGATGTTGGGGTCACTCAGAGACCATGCCTTTTCCATCCTTAAAAGCTTGCACAATGTCAAGCACATAGTGGGAATAAGGTAATAAATGTTTTCTGAATAAGTGATTGCTTACACGTTAGAGTTGTACAGAAGATAATTTGATTTAATTTTTAAATTGCAATTTAAAAATTTATTTGCCAGTTACTTCTTTTTTAATTGAGTTATAATTGACAAACAACATTATATTAGTTTCAGGTATATAATAATGATTTGATATTGTAGGAGTTCTTACATATTTTGGATCATAACCTCTTATTGAATATAACATTTGCAAGTATGTTCTCCTGTTCATTGGTTTCCTTCACTGTGCAAAAGCTTTTTAGTTTGAGGTAGTTCCATTTGTTTACTTTTGCTTTTGTTGCTTTCGCTTTTGATGTCAAATCCAAAAACCATCACCAACACAGACATCAAGGAAATTACCGCCTATATTTTCTTTTGGGGTTTCATGTCTTACTTCAAGTCTTTAAAACATTTTAAGTTCATTCAGGTACTTGGTGTTAGGTAGTAGCTTAGTTTTATTCTTTTGCATGCAGCTGTCCAATTTTCCTAACATTGTTTATTGAAGACACTGTCATTCCCCATGGTCTATTCTTGGCTTTGTCATAAATTAGTTGACCATATAGGTATGGGTTTATTTCTGGTCTTTCTGTTGTGTTCCACTGACCTATGTGTCTGTTTTTATGCCAATACTATATAGTTTTAATTAATATAGTTTCGTAATACATACTGAAATCAGGGAGCATGATGCTTCCAGCTTT
Organism: Neomonachus schauinslandi; assembly: GCF_002201575.2. NCBI lineage: Eukaryota > Metazoa > Chordata > Mammalia > Carnivora > Phocidae > Neomonachus > Neomonachus schauinslandi. The sequence goes on along the minus strand of NC_058416.1, from coordinate 38,313,673 downwards.
GTTTTTCTTTGTCAAGATTGCATTGGCTATTTAGGGTTTTTTGTGGGCTCATACAAATTTTAGGATTATTTGTCCTACTTCTATGAAAAATGCCATTGGAATTTTCATGTGTCTAAATAAATTTTATTTATTTGATAAGACTGCATTGAATCTCTAGATTACTTGGGATAGTAATATTATTTCTTCCAATCAATCAACATGGAATATCTTTCCATTTGTTTGTATCAGTTTTAATTTCTTTCATCAATGTCTTACACTTTTCAGTGCATAGGTCTTTCACCTCCTTGGTTAAGCTCATTCCTAGGTAGTTTTTAATGAGATAGTTTTCTTCATTTCTGATAGTTATTATTAATGTATAGAAATAATTTTTAATTGAAGTATAGTTGAAGCACAACAGATTTCTGTATATTGATTTGGTATTTTGCAACTTTACTGAATTCAGTCAGCTTTTAAAAATATATTATTGATTACTGAATATATTGGGCAATCTTAGAATCATTAAAAATATGAGCAGTCTAGAAGCAATGGTTTTCAAAGAGTGTTTGCTATATCAGCAGTAACTGCATCTCCTGGGAACTTATTATAAATACAAACTATTGGATCCCATCCAAGACCACCTGAGTCAGACACCTTGGGCTAGACCCAGCAATCTACGTTTTCACATGCCCTCCAGGGTATTCTAATGCTCTCTCAAATTTGAAAAACACTAGCCCAGAGTTAACTTCCATTTACAAGAAATAAGGCAGAGAGAATAACAAGTTAAATGACACCAGAGAAAGCAAAGAGACAAACCCAAAATATGAGGCACTATATAGGACAACTGACTTTGGTTCTTCAATAAGTGACACCAGAAAAACAAGTGACACATTAGAAGAGATTTAAGAGGTGTACAGACATACCTTTTTTTATGGAATTTTACAGATATTGTGGGGTTGGTTTTTTGGGGGGGGGAGGGCAGTTCAAATTGAAGGTTTTGGCAACCCTGTGTCAAGCAACTCTATCAGCACCATTTTCCCAACAGCATTAAGCTCACTTTGTGTCTCTGTGTCACATTTGGTAATGCTTACACTATTTCAACTTTTTTCTTATTATAATTGTTATGGTGACTTGGGATCAGTGATCTCTAATGTTACTATTGTAATTGTTTTGGGCATTGCAAACCATGCCCATAAAAGACAGTGAACTTGAGAAAGTGTTTGTGTTTTGACTGCTCCACTAACCAGCTGTTCCCCCATCTCTGTCCCTCTCCTCAGGCCTTCCTATTACCTAAGATAACAAAATTGAAATCAGGGCAATTAATAAACTTCTAATGGCCTCTAAATGTCAAGTGAGTCACATGTCTCTCACTTTAAATCAAAAGCTAGAAATGATTAAGCTTAGTGAGGAAAGCATATAAAAAATGGAGACAGGCCAAAAGTGAGGCCTCTTGTGCCACCAAATTGTGAACACAAAGGAAAAGTTCTTGAAGGAAATTAAAAGTGCTATTCCAGGGAACACATGAATAATAAGAGAGTGAAACAATCATATTGCTGATATGGAGATAGTTTTAGTAGTTTGTAGAGAAGATCAAACCAGCCACAACTTTCTCTTAAGCCACAGACTAATCCAGAGCAAGGCCCTAACTCTAAATAAAATTTATTTAGACACATGAAAATTCCAATGGCATTGACGCTAGCAGAGAGTGGTTTATGAGGTTTAAGGAAAGAAGCGGTCTCCCTAACATCAAAGTGCAAGGTGAAGCAGCAAGTGCTGATGTAGAAGCTGCAGCAAATTATCCAGATGATCTAGCTAAGATAATAAAGGGGGCCACACTAAATAAAAAATTTTAAATATAAGAAGTAACAGCCTTATATTAGAAGAAGATGCTATCTAGGATTTTCATAGCTAGAGAGAAGTCAATGCCTGGCTTCAAAACTTCAAAGGACAGACTGACTCTCTTGTTAGGAGTTAATGCAGCTGGTGACTAAGCTGAAGCTAATGCCTATTGACCATTAAGAAAATCCTAGGGTCCTTAAGAATCATGCCAAATCCATTCTACCTCTGCTTTATAAATGGAAAAACAAAACCTTGATGACAGCACATTTGTTTACATCATGGTCGACTGAACATTTTGAGCCCAATGTTGAGACTTAGAAAAAACAAAAGATTCCTTTCAAAACATTACTATTCATTGACAATGCACCTAGTCACTTCATCTCTCGTGGAGATGTACAATAAAATCAATGGTTTTATGCCTGCTAACACAACATCCATCCTGGAGCCCACAGATCAAGAAGTCATTTTGAATTTCAAGTCTTATTTAAGAAATACATCTCATAAAGTTAAATTTCCATATACAGCAATTCTTACAATGGATCTGAGCAAAATAAATTGAAAACCTTCTGGAAAGGATTCACCATCCTAGATGCCATTCAGAACATTTGTGATTCATAGGAAAAGGTTAAAATATCAACATTAACAGGATTTTATAAGAAGTTGATTCCAAGGGTGCCTGAATGACTCAGTCAGTTAAGCATCCAACTCTTGATTTCAGCTCAGGTCATGATCTCAGGGTCAGGAGATCAAGCCCCGCACTGGGCTCCATGCTCATTGCAGAGTCTGCTTGAGATTACCTCTCCCTCTGCCTCTGCCCCCCCCCCCCCCCTGCTCTCTCTCTCTCAAATAAATAAATAAATAAAATCTATAAAAAGAAAAAAAAATGTTGATTCCAGTCCTCATAAAGGACTTTGAGAGATTCAAGACTTCAGTGGAGGAAATAACTGCAGATGTGGTAGAAATAACTAGAGAACTAGAATTAAAAGTGGAAACTGAAGACAAGACTGAATTGCTGTAATCTCATGATAAAACTTGAATGGATGAGGAGTTGCTTCTTATGGATGAGCAAAGACAGTAGTTTCTTGAGATGGAATCTACTCCTAGTGAAGACACTGTGAAGACTGTCGACATGACAACAAAGGATTTAGATTGTTAAAAAAAAAAAAAAACCCAGTTGATAAAGCACTGATGGGTTTGAGGATGGACTCCAATTTTGAAAGAAGTTCTCTGGGTCAAATGCTACCAAACAGCACTGCATGTGAGATAAATTGTTTGTAAAAGGAAGAGTCCAATTGGTAAACTTCACTGTTGTCTTATTTTAAGAAATTGCCACAGACACCCCAACCTTCAGTATCCACCACCATGATCAGTCAGCAGCTACCAACATTAAGGCAAGACCCTTTACCAACAAAAAATTATGACTCACTAAAAGCTCAGATGATGGTTAGCATCTTTTAGCAATGAAGTGTTCTTTCATTAAAATATGTACACTGTTTTGGGGCACCTGGGTGGCTCAGTCGTTAAGCGTCTGCCTTCAGCTCAGGTCATGATCCCAGGGTCCTGGGATCGAGCCCCACATCAGGCTCCCTACTCTGCAGGAAGCCTACTTCTCACTCTCCCACTCCCCCTGCTTGTGTTCCCTCTCTCGCTGTCTCTCTCTGTCAAATAAAATCTTTAAAAAAAAAATATGTACAGTTTTTTAGACATAATGCTATTGCACACTTAATAGACTATAGTATATTGTAAACATAACTTTTATATACACTGGGAAACCAAAAAATTCATTTGATTAGTTTTATTGTCATATTCACTTTATTGTGATTTTCACTTTATTGTGGTTTTCCAAAACTGAACCCATAATGTGTCTGAGGTTGTGCCTATAATAAAATTAAATGTGTTGACCTTGCTTGTATCAGATTCAAATAAACTCAATACAAAATGTCAATTTTGAAAAAAATTTGGGAATATTTGACTATAGATGGGGGTATTACATGATAACATCGAATTCTTATTAATTTTGCTAAATGTAAGACCTAACATTTGGTTAAGTAAATATTTATGTAAGAAAATGCTCACATTTGTTAGAAATACAAATTGAGGTGTAAGAGATGAAATGACATGGGTATTTGGGATTTGCTTTAAAATACTACAGAAAAAGGAAAAATGTGAAAAAGTGTGGAAAGTCTTAATTACTGTTGAATTTGGCTGATAATAGTTATGTGTATTATTTTCTCTATTTTTCAATACATATTAAACTTGCAAAATAAATTTTAAAATTTCTAAGATTTATGATTCGTTTGGTGAGTTTCCTCCATTTCAGATATTTTACATAACAGTAATTTATTCAACAATTACAGAATCATTAATCCATGCTTAGAGCTGCATTCTAGGCTCATAGGATAGATCTGATCCAAGTTTCTTAAGTCCTTAAAGTTATAAAATTTGGAGATGGGCCTCACTTATTCAAAAAATTAGATACAAAAGAGATTTAATAAGAGTAAAATCACAAATTATGAGATGCTGAAAGCTTATAAATGCTACAATCACAAAATACAGGAAAATAATATTTTAAAAATTAAGTAACTCCCTGGCACATCTCTATAATACTGTTTTCTTTTCACATTTCTTGGCATGCTCTTTGATTGCTTCTTCATATGACAATGATTTTGTATTATCATCTATTGAGAATAGAAAAGTGATTCAGTCTTTAGCCTGTCTGATGGAAATGTGTCTTTTACCATTGATAGTTTAGAAACTTTCCTTTGCTCTTCAAATTATTGCCAATATCATGTAATTGTTACATTGTTTTCTGTTGAGGAAACCCTTAAGTTCTTTTCATGTCTAACCTATGAATTTTTAGGGCATTTCAAGTTTTCCTGTGAAGTGAATGATTGTCTTCATTAAAGTGGCATTTTATGAGATTATGTTTTCTTAATATTTGTATATTCTGTCAAATTCAATATGAAATTTAAATCTTCTCCCATTGTGTTAATATAATTCATTCCTCATCATTAATTGTATTTTTCTTACTCCTAAATACTGCCTTTAGAAAGTCTGAAAATTTTTATTACAAGTCCGTTACTTCTCAGTGTCAGAACGTCTATTGATGTCCCTTCTCTTTTATTGTTTTTCATATTCCATTAATATTTTATCTGAGTTTTCTTTCAATCATTTATTAAATATAAAGAAAACAAAATGATATAGTATTCATATATTTCAAATTAGGCATTTGTAATTTCTCACTTGTTTTGTCAAACAGATTCTCCCACCCGGTAGCTATAATGTCATATTTCACAAGACATCTCTGTATTATTACTTACAATTGCATGCAAATCTGCAATTATCCATTTATATAACCATGGATTGGTATTTGTTATTTGGTTTATTGACTTACCATCGTGTAAATGTTTTCCAATGATTGAGATTAATCTTAAACAGTTTTTGGATAAATAAGTCACAGTTGACATTTCATCTTGACATTGTCCAATAATGAACCAAATTTAACAATTACTTTGAAAATTCTCATGAAATTTTAGCTATTTCAATATCATTCCTTTTCATCATAACCTCTGAAAGGTAATCTCTCACTTAATAATTTTAAAACTAAAGCTACTTCTTTGGTACTTCAAAATAATACAAGTTTTTCAAGCCTGTTCTTCAAGATGTATGTTGGCTAGCACAGTGGTTCTCTCAATTGGCATGCACTAGTATCACCTGAGGTCAGCCTGGCAAGGAGGACTATCACAGACAAGAGGTCCTCCTGGAGGAGTCAGGGAATTAATCCCTATATTGGTCATCCCTAGCACGGGAGATCTGCACCAGGATAACAAAACCCCAGAAAGTCTGGCTTTGAAGAACAGTGGGGCTTAACTCTGGAAGCTTTAAAAATCAGGGGTGCTTAACTCCAGGAGAACTGGATGACTATAAGAAATGAAGACTCCACTACTCTGCTTGTAAAGGGTAAGCATGCTATCTCACTCATTCCTAGACACAGCACAGTGGCAGCAGCTTGAAAAGTGACTGGATTGTACATGAAGATTTATTGACTAACTTTAGGCATGCATTGGGAAGGTAGGGAACTTTAGGAACTTTCTCCAGAATGAAAGTACTGGCAGATACCATTTTTCTTGCCTCTTTTAGCCTAACTGGCAGATGCTAGTGGAAGGTAGTTTTGACACTCTCCATCTACTTGGCTTATATTCTTTGAAACTGCCCCACCCAACATGCCCAGCTGGCAAGTACCCCTCCAAAGGAGCCTCTCACCCACCATACCTGGCAGGCAGCTTCAGTGGGGACCAGAGTCCTCCCAGAGTCACTACTGTCATGCCACATCCAGCAGGTAGTCCTGGCCAGGACTGAAACATCTCCAAAGTAACTTCTACCCCAGTGATGGGGGAGTGGGGAAGAGGCAGTCCTGACCACCAGCACACCCACAACAGTTGTGGCTTGGTTTCTCACCAAGCTGCACTAGGGGCTAACTGTATCCACCAGCCTGCCCACATCATCTATAGCTGGGCTTCTCAGCCAGCCATACTGGGGCCAGCCCTGCCCAGCAGTGTGCCCACAGTACTTACAGCTGGTCATTGCAACCAGCTACACTGGAAGTGAGCCCTTCTCATCAGCATAGCCATAACAGGAGGGTGCACACAGCTCATATAAAGGACACCCCTGGAGCACCTGGTTCTGGTGACCAGATGACATTGCATTATGGGCCCCATAAGATACCTTCTACATAAGTCTACTACTTTTAAGACCAGGAGCTATTGATATAGATGACCTACTTAATACATAAAAACAAACACAGAAAGTCAGACAAAATTAGGAGACAGAACACATGTTCTGAACAAACAAAACCAAGACAAAACCTTAGAAAAAATAACTAACTAAAATGGAGATAAGCAGTCTGACTCATAATGATTTTAAAGTAATGGTCATAACGATGCTCACCAGACTTAAAAATGGATGAACTCAATGAAAACATCAGCAAAAAGATAGGAAATATAAGAAAGAACCAATAAGAGCTGAAGATTACAACAAACGAAATGAAAAATACACTAGAGGAAGTCAACAGCAGATTAGAGGAAGCAGAAGAATGGACCATCAATCTGGAAAATAGGGTAGTAGAAATCATCAAAAAAAAAAAAAAATTAAAAATGAGGACAGGTTAAGGGGCCTCTGGGACAATATCAAGCATATTAACATTCACATTATAGGGGTTGCGAAGGAGAAGAGAGAATGGAGCAGAAAACTTACATGAAGAAATAATAGCTGAAAACTTCCCTAACCTGGGAAAGGAAACAGATGTCCTGGTTCAGGAAGCATGGAGAGCCCCAAAAAAGATGAACACAAAGTGGCCCACACCAAGACACATAATAATTAAAGTGTCAAAAACTAAAAATAGAGAATCTTAAAAGCAGTAAGAGAAAAGCACATAGTTACATAACAAGAGAAACCTTATAAGACTATTACAGCTGATTTTTCAGCAGAAATTTTACAGGCTAGACAGGAATGGCAGGATAAACTCAAAGTGCTAAAGGAACAAAAAATAAAATCAAGAATACTCTACCTAGCAGCTATCATTAAGAATTGAAAGGGGGATAACGAGTTTCCCAGACTGGGGGAAAAAAAATTATTAATGCAGTTTATCACCACCAAGCCTTAAAAGAAAGGTTAAAGAGACTTCTTTCAGTGGAAAAGGCCATAAGTACAAGTTAAAAAAAAAAAAAAATGAAAGGAAAATATTTCACTGGTAAAAGCAGACATATAGTGAAGGTAGTAGATTAATCACATATAAAGCTAGTATAAAGGTTAAAAAACAAGTTAGTAAAATCAATTATATCTACAAAAATTAGTTAAGGGATACACAAAATAAATATGACATCATATATAGAATGTAGGAAGGGGAGAGAGTAAGAATGTAGTATATAGAGAATGTATTTGAACTTAAATGACCATTGACATAATATAGACTACTATATACATACACTGTTATATATGAACCTATTGCTATATACATATGTTTTTATATATGAACCTAACGGTAACCACAAACCAAAAACCTGTAATAGACACACACAAAAAATAAAGATAAAGGATTCTAAGCATAAGACTAAAGAGAGTTATCAAATCACAGGGGAAGAAAACAAGAGGAGGAGAAAGGAACAGAAGAATTACAAAAACAACTAAGAAAATGACAATAAGTACATACCTATTAACAATTACTTTAAATGTAATGGACTAAATGTTTCAATCAAAAACATAGGGTGACTGAATAGACAAAAAAAAAAAAAAGACGTCAGGTAGTAATACTTATGTTAGACCAAATAGACTTTAAAACAAAGATTGCAATAAGAGGCAAAGAAGGGCATTACATAATCACAAAGGGATCAATCCAAAAGGAGGACATAACCTTTTAAGTGTCTGTGCACCCATGTAGGAGCACCTAAATATATAAAGCAAATATTAGAGATATAAAGGGAGAAACTCACAGTAATACAAAAATAGTAGGGATTTTAACATCCCACTTACATCAATGGATAGATCATCCAGACAGAAAATCAATAAGGCAAGAGTTATTTTGAATGACACATTAGACGATGGACTTAATAGATTACAGAACTTTCTATCAAAATGGACAGAACATACATTCATCTCAACTGCACATGAAACATTCTCCAGGATAGATCACGTTAGGCCACAAAACGAGTCTTAATAAATTTTAAAAGACTGAAATCAAATCAAGCATCATTTGTACCCAAATGGCATGAAACTAGAAATCAATCACAAGGAAAAAAAGATGGAAAAAACAAAAATACATGGAGGCTAAATAACATGCTACTAAATAACCAATAAGTCGATGGAGAAATCAAAGAATAAATATCAAAAAAAATTTGGGGGTGCCTGGGTCGCTCAGTCATTAAGCTTCTGCCTTTGGCTCAGGTCATGACCCCAGGGTCCAGGGATTGAGCCCTACACCGGGCTCCCTGCTCAGCAGGAAGCCTGCTTCTCCCTCCCCCACTTCCCCTGCTTTTGTTCCTTCTCTTGCTGTGTCTCTCTCTGTCAAATAAATAAATAAAATCTTTAAAAGAAATATCTTGAGAAAAAAGCAAATGCAAACCACACAACAAAATCTTTGGGATGCAGCAAAAACAGTTCTAAGAAGTTTTGTTTCTTAAAACCCACCTCAAGAAACAACAATAACAAAAATCTCAAACAATTTAACCTTACACCTAAAGGAAAAAGAACAAAACCCAAAGTTTTTAGGAGAATGAAAAAATAACAGAGAATGAAGCAGAATTAAATGAAATAGAGACTAAAAGAATAGAAATGAACAATGGTTCTTTGGAAAGATAAAATGCACAAACTTTTAACCAGACTTATTAAGAAAAGAGAAGACTCAAAATCACAAATGAAAGAGAAGTTACAACCAACACCACAGAAATACAGAGGATTATATAAAACTACTTCAAAAAATTATATGCCAACAAATTATACAATGTAGAAGAAATAGATAAGTTCCTAAAAACATTCAATCTTCCTAGACTGGATCAGTAAGAAATAGAAAATCTAAACAGATGGATTACTGATTCACTTGTGTTACTAGTAATAGGAAACTCCCAACAAACTTAAAACCAAGATGGCTTTATAGGTGAATTCTACCAAACATTTAAGGGAGAGTTAATAACGACCTTCCTCAAGTGGGAGGAGCTAAGATGGTGTAGTAGGAGCACCCTAGGCTTGCTCATCCCTCAAACACAGCTAGATAAATATCAAATCATTCTGAATACCCATGAAATCGATCTGAGGACTGACAGAACAAACTGCACAACAAGAGGAGGAGAAGAGGCCACATTGTGGAAGGTAGGAGGTGCAGAGACATGGTTTGGGGGAGAAATGGATCAATCACAGGTACTGTAGAGGGGAGAGGGCCCTGGTTGGAGAGAGAGAGAGAGAAGAGTACACAGGAAATTACACAAGGAAAACACTGGAAAAACAACGGGGCTGATTTTCATGAGTTTTTGCAACCAGTGGGGCTCAGAGACTGTATTTTAGAGGTCCAGAGCATGGCTGGTATAGAGCACTGAGGGAACTACAATGATCTGAGGATCACCTAAGACACACTGGGAGAGATGGTTCCCCCTTCATGGAGAGCATCTGAAAGAGATGGCATTGCCTCTCCAGGGAAAAAGGACCTGGCAGATGCCATTTCCCTCCCCCACCCCTCAGCATAGGTGCAGAGACACCTGCTAAGGGTGGTTAACCTGAACACCACTGGCTCTTTACTGGGCTTTACTGCAAAACCCATGATATTGCACTCTGATGTGAGTGCACTTCTGGGTCAAACTTGAATCAGTCCTGACGTGGTAAGACTGTCCTCCAGAAGACCAGCATAGTCTCACCACACCAGGTCCTTAAAGTTTGGAGTTTTAAAACTCAGCAGGCCTGGCTGGGATAGAGACCAAAGTGACTGCACTGCTCCAGGCAGGCAAGTAATCTGGACAGACAGTGTGAAGGCAGTGATCTGAAGGACATCTGGGACACCAGAGGGAAAATTGTTCACTCTTCTGGGAGAGCTTCCCTGATAGCGGCAAGTGCGAACTCCCCTCTCCAGGGATTAAGGAGCTGGCTGGTGCCATTTCCCTCCCCTGCCCCCTTCCTGAAGTGTCAGACCCTGGACAATATGTGACCGCTTCTTCATAAAACCATTACGTTCAGGAGCAGCAAACCTAACAGGCTTTTGTAACACAGAGAAGAAAATAGAGACCTAGACAAAATGCCAAGATGGAGGAATTCATCCCAAAAGAAAAAAAACAAGAAAAGGTCACAGCCAGGGATCTAATCAAAACATATATAAGTAATATGCCTGATCCAGAATTTAAAGCAACAATCATAAGGATACTAGATAGGCTTGAGAAGAGCAAAGAAAACATGAGTGAGTCCCTTACCACAGAGATAAAAGAGCTAAAAACTAACCAGGCCGAAATGAAAAATTCAATAACTGAGATTCAAAACTGACTGGATATAATGATCACAAGGATGGTAGAAGCAGAGGAATGAATAAGGGATATAGAAGATAAAATTATGAGGAAGAAATAAGGGTACATAAAAGAGGGAAAGAAAAATCTTGGAATATGAGTGTGGACTTAGGGAACTAAGTGACTCCATAAAGCATAGTATCATCATATCTTAGGAGTCTCAGAAGAAGAGAGGGTAAAAGGGGCAAAAGGTTTATTTGAGGAAATTATAGCTAAAAACTTTCCTAATCTGGGGAAGGAAACAGACATCCAAATCCAGGAGGTACAGAGAACTCCCATCAAAATCAACAAAGCAGGCCAACACAAAGATATAATATAGTTAAATTTGCAAGACACAGAGATAAAGAAAAAAAAATCCTAAAAACTGCAAGACAAAAGAAGTCCCTAACTTACAAGGGAAGACAAATAAGGTTAGCAGCAGATCTCTCCACAGAAATATGGCAGGCCAGAATAGAGTGGCATGATATACTGACAACATGCTGAATGGGCAAAATACGCAGCCAATACTAGTCTATCCAGCAAGGCTATCATCAGAATAGAAAGAGATATAAAGAGTTTCCCAAACAAAAACTAAAGTATTTCATGACCACTAAACTATCCCTGCAAGAAATATTAAAGGAAATTCTTGGAGTGGGAAAGAAAGACCAAAGCAATAAGGACTAGAAAGGAACAGAGAAAATCACCAAAAACAATCACAAAACAAGTAATAAAATGGCACTAAATACATATATATCAATAATTACTCTGAATGTAAATTGACTAAATGCTCCAATCAAAAGATATAGGGTATCACATTTTTCCCAACACCGTTTGTTGAAGAGACTTTTTTCCATTGGACATTCTTTCCTGCTTTGTCGAAGATTACTTGACCATAGAGTTGAGGGTCCATTTCACACCAGTCAGAATGGCTAAAATTAACAAGTCAGGAAACGACAGATGTTGGCAGGGATGCGGAGAAAGGGGAACCCTCCTACACTGTTGGTGGGAATGCAAGCTGGTGCAGCCACTCTGGAAAACAGTATGAAGGTTCCTCAAAAAGTTGAAAAAAGAGCTACCATTTGATCCAGCAATTTCACTACTGGGTATTTACCCCAAAGTTACAAATGTAGGGATCCGAAGGGGTACGTGCACCCCGATGTTTATAGCAGCAATGTCCACAATAGCTAAACTGTGGAAAGAGCCAAGATGTCCATCAACAGATGAATGGATAAAGAAGATGTGATATAGGGGCGCCTGGGTGGCTCAGATGGTTAAGCGTCTGCCTTCAGCTCAGGTCATGATCCCAGGATCCTGGGATCGAGTCCCGCATCGGGCTCCCGGCTCAGCGGGGAGCCTGCTTCTCTCTCCGACCCTCTCCCCTCTCTTGCTGTTTCTCTCTCGCTTGCTCTCTAAAAAATAAATAAAATCTTAAAAAAAAAAAAAAGAAGATGTGATATATATATATATATGGAATATTATGCAGCCATCAAAAGGAATTAGATCTTGCCATTTGCAATGATGTGAATGGAACTGGAGGGTGTTATGCTGAGAGAAATAAGTCAATCAGAGAAAGATATGTATCATATGACCTCACTGATATGAGGAATTCTTAATTTCAGGAAACAAACTGAGGGTTGCTGGAGTGGGGGTGGGTGGGAGGGATGGGGTGGCTGGGTGATAGACACTGGGGAGGGTATGTGCTATGGTGAGCGCTGTGAATTGTGCAAGACTGTTGAATCACAGATCTGTACCTCTGAAACAAAAAATGCAATATATGTTAAGAAAAAAAAAAAAGAAGATAGCAAGAGGGGAAGAATGAAGGGGGGAAATCGGAGGGGGAGATGAACCATGAGAGATGATGGACTCTGAAAAGCAAACTGAGGGTTCTAGAGGGGAGGGGTTGGGAGGATGGCTTAGCCTGGTGATGGGTATTAAAGAGGGCACATTCTGCATGGAGCACTGGGTGTTATATGCAAACAATGAATCATGGAACACTACATCAAAAACTAATGATGTAATGTATGGTGATTAACATAACAATAAAAATTAAATATAAAAAATATATAGGGTATCAGAATGTATTTAAAACAAAACAAAAAGCAAGATCCATCTAAATGCTGCTTCCAAGAGACTCATTCTAGATCAAAAGACACCTGAAGGTTGAAAGTGAGGGGATGGAGAAACATTTACCATGCAAATGGACATCAAAAGAAAGCTGGAGCAGCAATACTTATAGCAGGTGAACTAGATTTTAAACCAAAGACTGTAACAAGAGATGAAGAGGCACTATATCATAATAGAGGGGTCTATCCAACAAGAAGATCTATCAATTATAAATATTTATGTCCCTAACTTGGGAGCATCCAAATATATAAAACAATTAATAACAAATATAAAGGAATTCATTGATAATAATACATTAATAGTAGGACTTTAATATCCCACTTACATCAATGGACAATCATCTAAGCAGAAAATCAATCAGGAAACAGTGGCTTTGAATGACACACTGGACCAGATGAACTTAACAGATATATTCAGAATATTTCATCCTAAAGCATAATATGCATTCTTTTCAAGTGTACATGGAACATTTTCCACAATAGATCACATGCAGTTCACAAATCAGGGTTCAGCAAGTTCAGAAAGATTGAGATCATACCATACATATTTTCTGACCACAGTGCTATGAAACTTGAAGTCCACCACAAGAAAAAATTTGGAAAGACCACAAATACAGGGAGATTAAAGGACATCCTACTGAAAAATGAGTAGGTCAACAAAGAAATTAAAGAAAAAATAAATAAATAATACATGGAAACAAATGAAAATGGAAACATCATCATCCCAAACCTTTGGGATACAGCAAAAGTGGTCAGAAGAGGGAAGCATATAGCAATACAGGTCTACCTCAAGAAGCAAGAAAAATCTCAAATATACAACCTAATCTTACACCTAAAGGAGCTAGAAAAAGAACAAAAAATGAAGCTGAAAGCCAGCATAAGGGAAATAATAAAGATTAGAGCAGAAATAAATTATACAGAAACAAACAAACAAGAAAAACCCAGTAGAACAGATCAATGAAACCAGGAGCTGGTTCTTTGAAAAAATTAATAAAATTGATAAATCCCAACACAGACATATCAAACAGATAAGAGAAAGGACTCAAATACATAAAAATCACAGTCAAAAGAGGAGAAATCACAACAAACACCACAGAAATACAAGAAATCACAAGAGAATATTATGAAAAATTATATGCCAATACATTGGGCAATCTGGAAGAAATAGATAAATTCCTAGAAACATATAAAAACCAAAACTGAAATGGGAAGAAATAGAAAACTTGAACAAACTCATAACCAGCAAAGAAATTGAAGGACTAATCAAAAATCTCCCAACAGCCTTGTGGCTCCTGCAGCCCAGCTCCCGAACCCTAGAGCCCAGTGCCGCTGCTGCCATGTCTTCTGGGGCCAGGATGAATGCCATGCAGCACCTGGTGGAGCAGCTCAAGTTGGAGGCCAACATGGAGAAGATCAAGGTCTTTCAGGCAGCTGCCCAGCTTCAAGAATATAGCATGCAGAATGCCTGCAGCGATGCCCTGCTGGTAGATATTCCAGCAGCCCAGATGCTGTGCTTTATCCTAAAGGCTGTACGGAAGAAGTTCACTGAGGAATGCTTTTAAGCACAAAGTGATGAATAACTGCCTCCAAGTCTCAAGAAAACACTTTTCTCCAGCCAAATGACTTTTATTATTTTTTTAAAAGATTTTATTTATTTATTTGAGAGAGAGAGAGATCACAAGCAGGAGGGAGGGGTAAGGGAGCAGCAGACTCCCTGCTGAACAGGGAGCCCGATGCGGGACTCGATCCCAGGACCCTGGGATCATGACCTGAGCCTAAGGCAGACAGTTAACCAACTGAGCCACCCAGGTACCCACCAAATGACTTTTAGATATTTCAGACCTTTCCTGTGGCCTGCTCCTATAGCCAAAATTCTATAGAAATTGATGAGTTTCTACTTAGATAAGAAAACTGGGTGAAGGAGTAGACTTTAAATAATAATGGCCTGACTCTTGGTAAAGTACTTTTATCTTTAAGACAAACAAAAATGTTGCCCCCCGCCAAAACACCTTTTTCGTAAGCAAATTACTGGTGTTTCTATACCTGGAATATTTGGGGTTTTTTTACTGGATGTTTACATTCTGGGAAAGAAAACATTTTTGCTTGTTAAAAAATGGAATATTTGTAATTTGTTGTTCCAAAGGTTTTTATAGCATAACAAAACTTGTTCTTTTCTCATGAATTTAGTTTCTAAATGAAGATAAGCAAGTATAAAACTGGGGGAAGAATAGGCTTTATTAATCAAAGAATGTCCACATTTTTCTACATGAGAAGATTGTTTTACTTGTAACTAAAAACATGGGAGCTATTTCTCAGCAAACTTGTTTGGAAAGATTCATGTTGTGTTCTGTATGAGATTGCCCCTTCATGTGTATGAAGCAGATTTGGTCTTTGTCTTCTTAAGTTCCTCTACTTTATAGTTGTGGTTGTACTTAAAAAAAAAAAAAGGACAAAAAAACCAAAAAACTACACTACTTCATGTCTTTAAAAATAAAAAGATTTACTGATTTATTTTAGCGAGCGAGCATGCATGCAAGCAGGGGCAGGGGAAGAGGGAGAGAGAAAGAATCTTAAGCAAATTCTGAGCTGAGCACTGAGCCTGATGTAGGGCTCACTCTCATAGCCCTGAGATCATGACCTGAGCTGAAATCAAGAGTCTGATGCCTGACTGAGCCACCCAGGTACCCCTATTTCATGTCTTAAAAAAAATGTAAATGTGATCTTCAAAACACTGCAAATGATTAAAAACAAATAATGTGGAAATACTACAACCTAAATGAATTCTTAATGTCGCAAGTGCTTTTACTTTGATGATGTCCCTTTGATTTAATTTCAGACACTTAAAAAAATTTAAGAGCAAGTGAGAACTTGTGAGAGCAGAGTGGGGAGGAGCAGAGGGAGAGGGAAAAAAGAGAATCTTAAGCAGACTCCATGCTCAGCATGGAGCCAAACTCAGAATAGATCCCATGATCCTGAGATCATGACCCAGCCAAATTCAAGAGTCAGATGCTTAACTGACTGAGCCACCCAGGCACCCCTAATTTGGGACACTTTTAAAAGGATACTTTGTGTTTGTAATAATCTTTGATGAGCTTGGAAATAAAATTTGCTTAATTAAAAGCAAAACAAAACAAAACAAACAGTCCCAATAAACAAAAGTCCAGGGCCAGCCAGATGGTTTCACAGGGAAATTATACCAAACATTTAAAGAAGAGTTAGTACCTATTCTTCTCAAACTATTCCAAAAAATAGAAATGGAAGGAAAACTTCCAAACTCATTCTACAAGGCTAGAATTACCCAGATTCCAAAACCAAAGACATCACTAAAAAAGAGAACTATGGGCCAATATCCATGATGAACATGGATGTAAAAATTCCCAACAAAATACTAGGAAAACAAATCCAACATCACATTTAAAGAATCATTCACCATGATCAAGTGGGATTTATTCCCAGGTTGCAAGGGTAATTCAATATTCACAAATCAATGTGGTACACCATGTTAATAAAAGAAAGGATAAGAATCATATGATCCTCTCAATAGATGCAGAAAAAAGCGTTTGATAAAATACAGCACCCATTCTTGATAAAAACCCTCAACAAAGTAGGGATAAAGAGAACATACCTCAGTATTATAAAGGCCATTTACAAAAAAACCTCACAGCTAATATAATCCTCAATGGGGAAAAACTGAGAACTTTTCCTCTACGGGCAGGAACAAGACAGGCACATCCACTCTCACCACTGTTATTTAACATAGTACTGGAAGTCCTAGCCTCACCAATCACAAAACAAAAAAGAAATAAAAGTCATCCAAATCAGCAAAGAGGAAGTCAAACATCCACTATTTGCAGATGACATCACACTCTATGTAGGAAACCTGAAAGATTCCACCAAAAAATTGCTAGAACTGATAACACAAATTCAGTAAAGTTGCAGGATACAAAATCAATATACAGAATCTATTGTGTTCCTATTCATCAAAAATGAAGCAGCAGAAAGAGAAATCAAGGAACCGATCCCATTTACAACTGCACCAAAAACCATAAGATACCTTGGAATAAACCTAACCAAAGAGGTAAAATGCCCTGAAAACTATAGAACACTTATGAAAGAAATCGAAGATGACACAAAGAAATGAAAAAACATTCCATGTTCATGGACTGGAAAAAGAAATATTGTTAAAATGTCTACACTACCGAAAGCAGCCTACACATTTAATGCCATCCCTATCAAAATCCCACCAGCATTTTTCACAGAGCTAGAACAAACAATCCTAAAATGTATATGAAACTACAAAAATGCTGAATATCCAAAGCAATCTTGAAAAAGAAAAGCAAAGCTGGAAGCATCACAATTCTGGACTTCAAGTTATATTACAAAGCTGTTGTGATCAAGACGGTATGGTACTGGCACAAAAATAAACACATAGATCAATAAAACAGAATAGAAAAGTCAGAAATGGGCCCACAACTATATAGTCAACTAATCAATAACACAGGAAAGAATATCCAATGGAAAAAAAGAAAGTCCCTTCAACAAATGGTGCTGGGAAAACTGGACAGGAACAGGCAAAAGAATGAAACTGGAAACAGGCAAAAGAATGAAACTGGACCACTTTCTTACACCATACACAAAAATAAATTCAAAATGGACCTAAATGTGAGATAGGAAACCATCAAAATTCTAGAGAACACAGGCAGTAACCTCTTTAACACCAGCCATAGCAACTTCTGACTAGATACATCTCCTGAGGCAAGGGAAACAAAAGTAAAAATAAACTATTGGGACTTCATCAAGATAATAATCTGCACAGAAAAGAAAACAACACAACTAAAATGCAACCTTTGGAATGGGAGAAAATATTTGTAACTGATCAAGGGTTAGTATCCAAAATCTATAAAGAACTTATCAAACTCAACACTCAAAATCTAGTTAAAAAATAGGCAGAAGACAAGAATAGACTTTTTTTCCAAAGAAGAAATCCAGATGGCTAACAGACACATGAAAGGATGCTTGACATCACTCATCATTAGGGAAATATAAATCAAATGTACGATGAGATAGCACTTCACATCTGGTCAGAATAGCTAAATTAACAACACAGGAAACAACAGAGATTGGTGAGGATGAAGAGAAAGGGAACCCTCTTACACTGTTGATGGGAATGCAAGCTGGTGCAGCCACTCTGGAAAACACTATGGAGGAGTTCCTCAAAAGTTAAACATAGAACTACCCTATGACTCAGAATTTACATTAGTAGGTATTTACCCAAAGGAAACAAAAATACTGATTTGAAGGGATACATGCACCGTGATGTTTATAGCAGCATTATCAACAATGGCCAAATTATGGAAAGAGCCCAAACATCCATCAATTGATGAATGGATAAAGAAAGAGAGGGAGAGAGAAAGAGAGACAGAGACAGAGAAAGAGAGAGAGAGAGAGAGAGAGAGTGTGTGTGTGTGTGTGATGGAATATTACCTGGCTGTCAAAAAGAATGAAATCTTACTATTTGCAATGACACGGATAGAACTAGAGTATATTATGCTAAGTGAAATAAGTCCGTCAGAGAAAGACAAATACCATATGATTTCACTCATATGTGGAATTTAAGAAACAAAACAAATGAACATAGGGGGGAAAAGAGAGAAGCAAACCACAAAACAGACTCTTATCTATAAGAGAACAAACTGAGGGTTGCTGGAGAGGAGGTAGATGGGGGGTATGGTTTAAATGGCTGGTAAGTATTAAGGAGGGCACTTGTTGCGATGAGCACTGGGTGTCATTTGTAAGTGATAAATCATTAAATTCTACTCCCCAAACTAATATTACACTATATGTTAACTAATTGGAATTTAAATAATAACTTGAAACTACAAACAAAAGAAAGCCTATGGAAAGAGCAAAAAATACTGATCTTCTTAAACTATTCCACAGAAATAGAAGAGGAAGTAATGCTTCCAAATTCTTTCTAATCAGCATTACCCTGATACCAAAACTTAATAACTATGAAAAATTACAGATCAATATCCCTGATGAACATAGATACAAAAATCCTCAAAAAATAGTAGCAAATTGAATTCTATAATACATTAAAAGGATTGTTCACAATGATCAAGTGAGATTTATTCCAGGGATGAAAGAATGGTTCAAAATTTGCAAATCAATCAACATGATACACCACGTTAATAAAGGATAAAAATCATGAGATTATCTGAATATATGCAGAAAAATCATGTGACAAAATTAACATCCATTCATGCTAAAAACTCTAAACAAAGTACATTTAGAGGAAATATTTATCAATATAATAAAGACCATATATGAAAAACTCACAGCTAATATCCTACTCAATGGTGAAAAGCTGAAAGCCTTTCCTCAAAGATCAGGAACAAAGCACCAATGTCCACTCTCAGCTCTTTTCGTCAACATAGTAGTGGAAGTCCTAGCTATAGTACTATAGCTACGTCTATTAGAATAAGTGAATTCAGTAGATTTCCAGGATACAAAATTAATATACAGCAATCTGTTGCATTTCTATACACTAATAATGAACTATCAGAAAAAGAAATTATGAAAACAACCTCATTTACAATTATATCAAAAAATGAAACACTTTGGAATAGATTTAACCAAGGAGATAAAAAATCTGGTGTAAGAAAATGGTTAAGTTTCATTCTTTTGAATGTAGCTGTGCAGTTTTCCCAGCACCATATATTGAAGAGACTGTCTTATCCCTGTCATCTACTTTTTCTCCTTTGTCATAGATTAATTTACCATAAAAGAATGTATTTCTGGACTTTCTATTCTGTTTAGGTGATCTATGTGTCTATTTTTGTGCCTGTACTGTCTTGTTTACTATAGCTTCATAGTATGGATATAAATTTGGGATTGTGTTACTTCCAGCTTTGTTCTTTTTTTTCCAAGATTTCTTTGGCTATTTCAGGGTCTTTAGTGGATCCATACAATTTTGGGATTATTTGTTCTGTGAAAAATGTCATTGGTATCTTATAGGGATTGCATATAACCTTTAGATCGCTTTGGGTAATATGGGCATTTTAACAATATTCTTCCAATCCATGAACATGGTATATCTTTCCATCTATTTATGTCAGTTTTAAATTCTTTCTTCAGTGTCTCAGTTTTCTTCATACAGGTCTTTCATGTAATACCTGAAACCTTAAAACTCCTAAAAGAAAACAGGCAGTAAATTCTTAGACATTGGTCTTAGCAAGGAAACAAAAACAAAAATAAACAATTTAGACTATATGCAACTGACACTCTTTTTCACTGTGAAAGAAACCATCAAGAAAACAAAAAGGCAACCTACTGAAATGAAGAACATATTTTCAAATGATATATCCAATAAGGAGTTAATATCCAAAGTAGGTAAAGAACTCATACAACTCAATACCAAGCAATTCTATTAAAAATGGGTGGAGGTATGTGCTACGGTGAGCACTGTGAATTGTGTAAGACTGTTGAATCACAGACCTGTACCTCTGAAACAAATAATACATTATATGTTAAAAAAAAAAAGAAGAAGAAGAAGATAGCAGGAGGGGAAGAATGAAGGGGGGAAATCAGAGGGGAGACAAACCATGAGAGACTATGGACTCTGAAAAACAAACTGAGGGTTCTAGAGGGGATGGGGGAAGGGGGATGGGTTAGCCTAGTGATTGGTATTAAAGAGGGCACGTTCTGCATGGAGCACTGGGTGTTATACGCATACAATGAATCATGGAACACTACATCAAAAACTAATGATGTAATGTATGGTGATTAACCTAACATAATAATAAAAAAAATAAAATCTCAAAAAAAAAAATGGGTGGAGAACCTGAATAGACATTTTTCCAAAGATGACACACAGATGTCCAAGAAGTACATAAAAAGATGCTCAACATCACTAATCATCAGGGAAATGTAAATTAAAACCACAATGAGATATCATCTCACACCTCTTAGAATGGCCTGTATCAAAAAGACAGGAAATAACAAGTTCAGTGAAAAGGGAACCCTCATGTACTGTTGGTGGGAAGGTAAATTGGTGTAACCACTATGGAAAACTGTATGGAGGGTCCTCAAGAAATTAAAAATAGAAATACCATATGATTCAGTAATTTCAGTTCTGGGTATTTATCTGAAAAAAATGAAGACACTAATTCAAAAAGATACATGCACCCCTATGTTTGTTGCAGCATTATTTATAATAGCCAAGCAATAATGGAAGCAACCTGAGTATCCACTGACAGATGAAAGGACAAAGAGGATGTAGTATGTATATTTATACAATGAAAGATTGCTCCTCCATAATAAAAAATAAAATATTGCCATTTGTTATGGTACAGATGCATCTAGAAGGTATTATGCTAAGTGAAATAAGCATGAGAAAGCAAATACAATTTCAGTTACATACGGAATCTAAAAAGAACAAATGAACAAACAAAAACCAGAAACAGACTCAAATTCAAAGAACTTGTCAGAAGGTGACGGGTGGAAGGATGGGCAAAATAGGTAAAAGGGATAAGAGGTACAAACTTTCAGTTATAAAATAAATAAGTCAGGGGATACAAAGTACAGCATAAGGAGTATAGTCAGTAACATTTTAATAACATGGTAACAGATGATAACTACACATATTGTGGTGAGAATTTCATAATGTATACAATTGTCAAATCACTGTGTTGTACACTTGAAACTATTTTATATCAATTATGCTTCAAGTTTAAAAAAAAAGGAATCGGGCGCCTGGGTGGCTCAGTTGGTTAAGCAACTGCCTTCGGCTCAGGTCATGATCCTGGAGTCCCTGGATCGAGTCCCGCATCGGGCTCCCTGCTCGGCAGGGAGTCTGCTTCTCCCTCTGACCCTCCCCCCTCTCATGTGCTCTCTCTCATTCTCTCTCTCTCAAATAAATAAATAAAATCTTTAAAATAAAAAAATAAAAAATAAAAAAAAAAGGAATCACCCCAAGAGGCTGTTAAAACAGATTGCTGTACCTCATACAGTAGGTCTGGAATAGGGCCCCCAAATTAGAATTTCTAATACACACCCAGGTAATGCAGATGCAGCTAGTCTTAGTCTGGGCTGCTATAACAAAAATACTACAGATGGGTGACTTAAACAACTAACACTTATTTTTCGCAGTGCTGGACATTGGGAAGTCCAAGATCAAGGTGCCAGCAAATTTGATGTCTGATGAGGCCTGCTTCCTGGTTCATAGACAGTAATCTTTTCTCTAGGTCCTCACATAGCAGATGGGGTAAAAGCACTCTCTGGGTTTTTTTTAAGAAGTGTATTAGTCCCATTCATGAGAGTCCACACTGATGACCTAACCACCTCTCCAAAACCCCACCTCTTGGTATCACATTGAAGGTTGGGATTTCAACACAGGAATTTCAGAAGGACACAAATACTCATTTCAGAACACTGCAAGTCTGGGGAACACACTTTGAGAAGCTAGCACATTTTTATTTTCTTCACATGTAATCCAGTAACCATTACCATTATGAGCTCCATGAAATCTTCATAACCTCTAAGATTTTTAAATATTTTTTCAAGTTATTTATCCCATTTTATAAACCCTGGTGCATAATGTCTTTCTTGTTCAAAATAGTTTACAAGCAAAATAGTATATATGACCTTTGGTTTTCAAAAAACTGGTCAGCATCTTTTATCACTTTGACACTTTTAATTTTTTCCATAAAATGTTAGTAAAGAATTTATTTTTGTCAATGTACTGTTGAATCTCAGATCTGTACCTCTGAAACAAATAATGCAATATATGTTAAGAAAAAAAAAAAGAAGAAGAAGGTAGCAGGAGGGGAAGAATGAAGCGGGGGAAATCGGAGGGGTAGATGAACCATGAGAGACGATGGACTCTGAAAAACAAACTGAGGGTTCTAGAGGGGAGGGGGGTGGGAGGATGGGTTAGCCTGGTGGTGGGTATTGAGGCGGGCACATTCTGCATGGAGCACTGGGTGTTATGCACAAACAATGAATCATGGAACACTACATCTAAAACTAATGATGTATGGGGATTAACATAAGAATAAATAAATAAATAAATAAATAAATAAATAAAATTTGGTCAAGATTTAAGGGGAAAAAACCCTTTTTAAAATTAAACTATATTGAATGGAATCAATTCATCTTAAAATGCCATAATGAAATATCACAGTATTTATCAAAGTCAAAAGGAAACGGCTGCTGACATTTACGTATTGTCACCCTAACAAATTGTGTTTTTATTATTTTAATCTTTCCCTTGTTGTTTCCTGTTAGGGTCTTGAATCTCATTATCTGTTATTTTCATCATCTTTATTTTTTGTCACTCCTTATTTTTATAATTTTGACCATCAGACTTTTTTAACAATAGTTTTTGACATGTTGACATTTTGGAGCTCCTGCCAATCTTTCTCTTTTGGATTTTTTAATAGAACACTTCCTTTCCTTTATATATGAATTGTGGAATGATCAAGAATTCTGAATATATAAAATTAATCTACAATTACAACATATATATTTTTAAGTCACTTCCATGTTATTTTGAGCTACATAACTATATTAACACATTGTCCTTCTACCATATACATTGAAGTTGTTGATGAATTTATATAGAGTTTTGTTATTGGAAAACTTATTTCTTCAAGCTATTTCAGCTTCTCAATGGCAACTTTCCATGCCATTTCTTCTGGAACTTCCAGGTCTCATCTGGACAGAATATATGCTTGATGCAGTATGTGAGAGAGATAAGTGAGTGGTAAGTGAGATGCATACAAGTACCTTTGCCTGTAGATACATTAGCTATTCTCAGATCTGCTATAGGTTTATGTCATACAAAAGAATTCTGATGGGATTCCCATAAAAAAGAAAAAAAAAACCCATAGTAGGCTTATTGAGAATATTCTTCAAATGACAGAGCTTTAATTTTGACTAATTCTCAGTAAGAAGCAAATATTTTGTTTTACATATGTGATGATTAGAAGAATGCTCAATTCAATCTTTGTTTCTCCTGTCTCCATTTCCCATATAGTTCTGTTACCAAGAACAACAGTACATGTCCAAATCAGGATCTGTGGCTCTAAACACCTTGTGGATTAACGTCAGGACAGTTGGTGTTAGGATAATTCCTGGGAGTTCTCCCTATGCTGGCATAGCTACAGTAACTCAAGTGCACCCAGAAGTGACGGTGAATCTTTTCTTTTCCTCCATTGTTTCATAGAGGGTGTTTCAGGTGTGGTAACTTTATAGTGTTCAAATCAAAAATAAGTAAGAGACCAGAACTGACAATTCTGAGCAGACAAAACTAGGTCAGTTATACAAGCAAATTTTAACTTAGTTTATTTTGCAAGATTAACTTGACCTGGGTCATTTTTTGCTTATGTCTCTGAAAATCATGGGTGAAGCTTAAACTGGCTCCCAAAATTGGTATGAGGTCATCACTAACCAATTTCCTCATTTAAGAAAATTCTAATAGGATAACCAATCACTGTGAATAAACAGTCACTGCCTCCTCACTATGTTAGCTGTTTTGTAACGATATACCCCTCAGCCTCATTCCAGGTTTTGAATGCTCCCAGTTTACAAACTGTCTTTTTGGTGTGTACACAGTAAACTTTTACTAATTACTACTTCAGTGATTCAAGTTTATTTCTAAAATTCTGGTAGCAGTTTAAATTACCTGTTACAAGATGGAACCATGATGAAATGAAATGGAGAAAAATCAATGAACATACCTTAGAGATCCTAGATTTAAAACCAGTTATAGTAACAATGAAAGGTTTTTTTGGTAGTTTCAAGTTTTTATTTAAACTCCCATTAGTTAACATATAGAGTAACGTTAGTTTCAGGAGAATTTAGTGATTCATCACTTACATATAACACCCAGGGCTCATCACAAGTGCCCTCCTTAATATCCATCACCCATTTAGCCCATCCCCCACCCACCTCTCCTCCAGCAACTCTGTTTGTTCTCTATATTTAAGAGTCTTTTATGGCTTGTTTCCCTTTTTTTTTTCTTCCCCTATATTCACCTGTTGTTTCTTACGTTCCACATATGAGTGAAATGATATGGTATTTGTCTTTTTCTGACTTATTTTACTTAGCATGATACACTCTAGCTCTATCCATGCCATCACAAATGCCAAGATTTCATTCTTTTTGATGGCCAAGTAATATACCATTGTGTATATACCTCATCTTCTTTATCCATTCATCAGTTGATGGATATTTAGTCTTTTTCCATAATTTGGCCATTGTTGATAATGCTGATGTAAACATTGGAGTGCATGTATCCCTTCAAATCAGTATTTTTGTATCCTTTGGGTAAATAACTAGTAGTGTAATTTCTGGGTTGTAGGACAGTTCTATGTTTAACTTTTTGAGGAACCTCCATAGCATTTTCCAGAGTGGCTGCACCAGTTTGCATTCCCATCAACAGTGTAAGAGGGTTCCCTTTCTCTACATCCTCACCAACATCTGTTGTTTCCTGGGTTGTTAATTTTAACCATTCTGACAGGTGTGAAGTGATATCTCATTGTACGTTTGATTTGTATTTCCCTAAATGATGAGTGATGTTGAGCATCTTTTCACGTGTCTGTTAGCCATCTATATGTCTTCTTTGAAAAAATGTCTATTCATGTCTTCTGCCTATTTCTTCATTAGATTATTTTTTTGGATTCTGAGTTTGGTTAAGTTCTTTTGAACACTAACCTTTTATCAGATACATAACTTGCAAATATCTTCTCCCATTCTGAAGGTTGCCTTTTAGTTTTATTGATTGTTTCCTTCACAACAACAATGAAATTTTCAGTGGACTTCTATTTTGTAGAAGAAGGGCATGTTTTCCATTTAGTAGTAACTGTTGCATTTTAGGATGTGGGAAAACAATTTTTTTAGAAGTGTAAGTTTGTGATATTGGGTGAACAAAGGAAAATAAATAGTAGACATTTGACACTTTTTCCTATTTTTGAGGAACCCCCCCCCCTTATATAAACTGAGCCCAACACAGAGGCTTAAAAATGCCTTTTTGGGGGGGTACTCTCAATCCAGACTCCATATATTGAATGTACTCACCACAAACTTTAAATACAAGGTAGTATGTAAAGAAATAGAAACCATTCTGGCCAGGTGGTAGCCAGAGGGCATTCAGTTCCAGGGGTAGCAGTATCCATGGTTCTAGGGAGCAATTGCCTATGCTCAGTCTTGAACTATTTCCAACAGGTGACCTATGCAATGCAAATTACAAAATTGTTCCTGGCTATGAAGATTCCAAGCCTGACTGTTCACACCTCCCAGAGACTGCTTTATATAAATATTTTCTTTCTGCTGCAATTAGTCACCTTCACTAAAATCCCTGAGTGTTACAAATGCCAAACTCTTTGATGAGAAAATGGATATTTGAATTGAAAAATTTTTTTAGCCCCAAGATTAAATCACTCATGATATACTGCAAGTTTTAAAAATACACTATGAATATATTGAGAACTCCTACAACTCAGGGGCACTGGGTGGCTCAGTTGGTTAAGTGTCCAGCTCTTGATTTTGGTTCAGGTCAAGATATCAGTGTTGTAAGATTAAGCCCCACATTGGGCTCTCTGCTGAGCACAGAGTCTGCTTAAGATGCTCTCTCTCCCTCTCAAGAAAAAAGAAAAACTCCTACAACTCAACAAAAAAGTTAAATAACCAAATTCAAAAATGGGTAAAGGACTCGAGTAGACATTTGTCCCAAACTGACATACAAATGGCCTAGCATATGCAAAGACGCTCACCATCACTAATCATCAGAGAAATGCACACAAAAACTACAATAAAACCCATTTAGGATGGCTACTATCAAAAACCCAGAAAACAACAAGTGTTGGTGGTTACACGGAAAAGTACAAACCCTTGTACACTGATGGTGGGATTGTAAAATAGTGTGATGGCTATGAAAAATATGTTGGTTCCTTAAAAAATTAAAGATAGAACTACCATATAATCTTCAAATCCCACTTGTTGGTATGTATCCAAAAGAACTGAAAGCAGGGCCTCAAAAATATATTTGCACATCCATGGTCATAGCAGCACTATTCACAATAGCCAAAAGATGGAAGCAACCTAAATATCTATCTATGGATAAGTGGATAAACAAAATGTGGTATATGCATATAATGAAATATTACTCAGCCTTAAAAAGGAAGGAAATATTGTCACATGCTACAACATGGACGAACTTGAAGACATTATGCTAAGTGAAACAGACCAGTCACAGAAGGACAAATACTGTATGATTCTACTTATATGATGTATGTAGAGCAGTCAAAATCACACAGACATAAAGTAGAATGGTGGTTGCCAGGAGATGAGGGGAGAGGGGAATGGAAAGTTATTGTTTAATGGGTAAAGAGTTTCAGTTTTACAAGACAAGAAAAGAGTCATGGACTTGGATAGTCATGATATTTGCACATTTAAAACCACTGAACTGTACACTTAAAAATGGTTAAGATGGCAATTTTTTGTTATATGTCTTTTTACCACAATTCTAACAACACACAAGAACACAAAATATTTTAATTAAAAAGTTTCCACAATTGGGGCATCTGGGTGGATCAGTCAGTTAAGTGTCCAAGTCTTGGTCTCAGCTCAGGTCATGATCTCAGGGGTGGTGGGATGGAGCCCTGAGTCAGGCTCCACACTCAGCAGGGAGTCTGCTTGAAAGATTCTCTCCCTCTGCCCCTCTCCCCACTCATTCTCATTTTCTCTCTCTCTCTCTAATAAATAAATTAATATTTAAAAACAAATAACTCCAAAATTTGTATAAGGAAAGAAATCCAAACATAAGGTAAGGAGTACCTCCTGTTTTTCTTTGCTCTGATTAATTCCCATGTTTGAGTTTTCACATGCTCTCTTCTTTACTAGCAATACTACGGGGTTATTAAAAGACATTCAGTGAAGAAATTAGAAGATATATAAAAAAGAAAAAAACACCTTTATGTCAAGCATGTCTGATTTATCTTTCAATCAAAGTGGGCTTTCTCCTAAGTTGGTATTGTTTGGGTACCACTTTTAGATGATGAGGTAGAGGTAGAGAAGAGAGCTATCCTTCCTGCCATCCTAAACATATGTGGGGTTTTTTTTTTATATCAAACATAATTTGATCCATTGATGATAGGAAGTCATCTACGGGAAGCAGTTTTTTGAGGATGTATGGCCTCAAACATGCAATGAGATCATACAGAGATTCAACACCGAACAATTAATCTTCAATATTAACACACATACCAAGGCAAAGAAAAGAAATATTGATCAGGCTACATAAACACTCATGGAGTAGAAGTGGGGAGGAAAGTATAAGCCATCATTCTAAAATGGGTGCAGAACAACAGATTCTCATGATTGTCCCTTGGCACACATGCCTGGTGTGCTAAATGGTTACTGAAGTTTTTCCTATCTGAGAAAAAAAAAATGTCCCATCATTCTGCAGATTTCATTTAGAAATAAAAGGCATAAGTCAAAAGCAACACATTTTATTTAAACTTACTATACACTTCTATGTGAAATAATTTCCCCTGAGAGAATTGGTATATATTTTAACCAATTTGTCAAGGCTTTTTATTTTTATTATATAAATGATGACAGAAATATGTGGGAGGAATGATATTACAGGTTTCTATCAACTCCAAGTTTCTCGGATTACACCATTTTTAAGAGGAAGAAGCCAACACAGTTTATGTTCCTGAAGCTTCCAAAAATGTTAGGGATATTGATTTTATCTGTTATTATAGGGTTAGAATATACTGATATTAGAGAAGTCTTGTGCCTTAGTAAAAACATGAATCCCTGATCTAACTCTTCTTTTAAAGTTTCAAACATGACTATTAAAGTTATTAACTTATCACCCTGAAGGAGAAATCCCCAAATGGCAAAATTCATCTTCTAATATCTCCATTTCATTCTATGATTAAAATAATAAAAGGTAAATGCAGGCATTGGATCTCTGAATGTCTCATGAATATCAATTAGATTTTGTTCAAGTACTTTTAAAAAGATGAAAAATGTTATGCATACTGCTAATATATTTTCCCCAATTACTAATTTTGTGTTTTTAGAGTTATTTTTTTTCTTTTTTGAGTTAAATTTCAGTTGAAAGTGAATTAAATTCCCAATCCTTAATTCCATCCCCAACAATTCAAATGATTAGAATATTTTTAGAGGTTTTGAGGCACTATTACAATTTTTATTCACAAGGGAAGGGGGTGATATAAATATTTTAACATTATTTAGTAAAAATTTCACAGCCTAGGCTTCCGACACTAAAAACTGAAGTTTTGGAAGGTAGAATTTCCAAACCTGGTATCTATTATTAAAGTACTGTTAACTTGTAGATTACATATTTAACCTTGTTTCATTTTTTTAAAAAACAAGTCTAGTTGTAAATAACAGCAAGACCACCAATAATGACAATGATAACCACAATATAAATTTTAGTTATGTTCTACCTCTGTAGTTAATATGTTACACATATTAATTCATTCTCACAAGGACCCCACGGAGGTAAATACTATTATGCTCATTTTACTGGTGAGAAAAAAATGAGAGTGAATGGTGGAGTTATGATTTGAACCCTTGCAATCTAGCTTCAATGCTGTCCACCCATATGTGCTGTGTTATAGCACGCAAGATTTAACTGATATGACTTCTGGTTTGAGATTATTTTGATACTATGTGACAGATATCTATCCTTAAATTTATGTTCATAACTGCATGGTCAATACAATGCTAGCTGCTATAAAAAACAAACCCTCCAAATCTCAGTGACTAAACAGAATTCATTTCTCATTCAAATCAGGTCCAAAGTGGTTTCTGTGACTGGTAGGGACTTCACATGTGGTAATTCAGGGTCCTACATTTCTTCCATGTGTGGAAATCTAGGACCTTGGAATCCTGTCTCCAGCCAGTAGAGAAGAAAAGGAGGATCATGCATGGAAATTACTATGGGCCGGTCCTGGAACTGGCACATTTCATCTCTACTCTCTTTCCATTGCCCAGAACTCAATTATGGGCAAGGAACACTTAGAAATGCTGTTTAGGTACGTGTGTGCCCAGGGGGAAAAAAAAAAAAAAAAAAAGGAGATCAGTGAGTAGCTGGCCAATATCTCCCACATCGGTCTTTGCCTATCTTAGTGATGTGCTACTCATACTTTCTGATTCTAAAACTAGTATTTATTCCATTATACCTATCTTTTCTAGACACTCCATATACATATATCAAAGTGAATGATACCAGTATATACAAAGGATGTTATGAAGGTAGAGTAGGATTTAAAAAATGGCCAGATTCTGGCCAATGAGGAGATTTTGGGTGTCAAGGGAAAAAAAAAAAAAGCTAGACAATGTAATATTCAATCATTTCTTCACTGAAAATTTTTCTTTCTCTCCTGTGAGGGAAAACTTATCTGCTAGATACCTGTTTTCTTATCTGTCCCTGTTACAAGATATTAACTCCCTTGAGAACTTAAGGAATTCCTTGAGGAATTTTGACAGGATTGGTTATTGATATATAGTAAGCATCCAAGAATATCCTGGGTTTGTTAATTATTAATTTAAAAGTGCTCTGTAAATACTTAGTGCTAGGAACATAGCAAGTGCTTATTAGTAGAAGTTTTGGATTATTGCTTGGACAATATTGGTTTTTAATTCTGGCTAAAGAGAAAGAATCCAAACTTTGAATCTAAATTAAAGGTTTACAGAAGGAGTAGACTGTTTTCCTTTCATATTTACTTTTGAAGGTAGGTGTGTAGGAAATGGCTGATCGTAGGGCAATGCTCTTTGATATGTGAAGCACATGAACTTTTATACTATAAATGTAAAATCTGAAAAGCAAGACTCAAAAATACATTAAAGCATGCTTGTTCTTAGGTCTCTGGAAAAAAATTAAAAGCAAAAATCAACCCCACATTTCCCCTTTGATGCAAAATCAGAATAAAAGGGCAATAAGACAACTATGATAAATAAGTACTTTTCTGTTAGTTATCCTATTGGCATCTGAGGTTTATTCATGCTCAAACAACATGCCAGACACAATCTTATCCTTTAAAATTATAAATAAAATTTTGTACTCCTTTTTTACCCAACTATTTAAATGCCCTAACCATATTGTGTGACTCCATGTCTAGTTAATTATACAATACCATACCATCTATTAAAGAAAGGTCTTGAATTCTGAGATTAAGAACAATATTATAGGTTCATAATCTGTTATTGGAAACCTTTGGTTCCAGATAGATTTCAGACTTAGAATTTTTTATATCTACATATAGTATGTGGAACATAAACATAGTTTGAAATATCCCAGAATACTATAAAAATATATTAATATTTCTCTAGAAAATATGAATACACTGAAGTAGATGGAGACCATAAATAGCTTCATGTCAATTCAGATCAGGTTTTGCTAAAAATGAGTTTGTCACAAATTTATGTAGAAAATTTTTATTTTTGAGAGCCTTTTAGATTTTAAAATCATGAAAAAGGAACAATGGGCTCATAATATGATTAAATCTTCAGTGTTTAGATTATTGTTCCTATGCTGCCTGTTCATGAAGCAGTTTTAATGAATTACAGATATTTAAATATCTCAAAAATTTCAAACAGCTATTGTATGGTCAAATAAAAATGTTTCTGG
This sequence comes from Neomonachus schauinslandi, assembly GCF_002201575.2. NCBI lineage: Eukaryota > Metazoa > Chordata > Mammalia > Carnivora > Phocidae > Neomonachus > Neomonachus schauinslandi. The sequence continues at coordinate 38,282,051 of NC_058416.1, read as the reverse complement.
TGGTTGTTGGTCCAGCATGTAAGAAGCTAACAAGTAAGAAGTGAACACAAAAAAATCAGCAATTTTTCTTACATCTGTCAGAGGTGAGGTCACAAGGCAAACTACTACCCCCCAAACCAGATAGACCAACAGGTGGGTAGAAAGAATCATGACTTACTGGAGCAGAAACTCACATCACAGGAACTGGTATTGGTGTAGGAAAATTTTGACTGTAATAGATGAAATTCTGGAGGCTCAGTGGAGAAAAATCTGAGAGATAAAAACTCCAGAGTGACCAAGTCATGGCAGTTGGAGTGAAGGGAGCTCCTCAATTTGCATTTATTCTTCCAGGAGTTCTACTAGGTTATTATAGTGAAGATCAGAGGAAAACAAAACAAAACAAAACCTTGGGCTTCCAGAGGGAAGGAGAAAGTAATATTTTTCAGTGTTCAGAACTTCTTAACAAGTCCTGCTCTCAAGAGAAACTCTTTTACCAAAGCCTAAACTACTGGGGTTTTATCAGGTCCTAATTTACTTGGGGGAAGAAAAATACCCTACCTACTCTGAGAGGAAATATCCAAATGTAGCCTCCCCCCACCCCCAGCCATCCAATACCATGGCTGGGGGTGGGGGGAGGCTACATATGTCCCTCATAGCTGAGGGACATAAGTCTACTAAATGACTGAAACCTAATCATAGGAATATAGAACACTTCTCACATACCTTACCATTATTAAAGACCTATTTACTACAGTTTCTTTAACCTAGTACAACATGTCCACATTTCAATTAAAAATTACAAGGCAAACAAACAAACAAAAAGTTTTGAAGAGACAAAATAAGTATTATAACCAGACCCAAATATGCCAGGAATGTTGAAATAATCACACTGTAAGTTTACAACAGCTATGCATAATATACTAAGAACTGTAATGTAAAAACTAGACAATATGTAGGAAGAGATAGACAACATAAGCATAGACAGATGATTTCTGAGAAAAAATTAAAAACAAATGTGATAGACCACATTTTAGGCCATAAAAAGTACCTTAAATTTAAAAGGATAAAAGCTCATATAACCTATACTCTCAGAACACAAAGGAATAAAACTAGAAGTCAACATAAAGATAGCTAAAAAATACCAAAATACTTAGAGATTAAACAACATATTTATAAATAACACTTAGGTCAAAAAAAGAAATTTCAAAAGAAGTTAAAAATACTTTGAACTAAATGAAAAAAATACAGTTTAGCTAAATTTGTGTGATGCAGCAAAAAGATATATTAAACTATATATTACATTGACTATATATATTAGAAAAGAAAAAATATCTAAAGTCAATAACCTAAGCTTCCACCTGAAGAAAACTCAAAATGGAAGAGCAAGTTATATCCAAACTAATCAGAAGAAAGAAAAATTAGAGCAGAAATCAATGAAATTGAAAACATGAAAATAGAAAAACCAACAAAACTAAAAGCTGGTTCTTTGAAAAGATTAGGAAAATGTGTAAGCCTCTAGTCAAGCTAATAAAGTAGAACAAGGAAAAAAAAACACAAATCACTAAAATGAATGAAACGAGGGAAATCACTATAGATCCCATGGACATCAAAAGGATAATAAAGGAATACTACAAAAACAATTCTAAAGGACAATTCTATGGCCACAATTTCAATAACCAAGATGAAATGGACTAATATCTTCAAAGAAACAATCTGTAAAAACTCCCACAAGAAGTAGTAGACAATCTAAATAGAACTATATCTATTTAAAAAATTGAATCACTAGTAACTTTCCAAAACAGAAAGTATGACACCCAGAAGTGTTCACTGGTAAATTCTATCAAACATTTAAGGAATAAATTGTAACACTATAATCACTTCCAGACAACAGAAGACAGGAAATACTCCCTAACTCATTTTATGAGGTCAACATTATCCTAATACCAAAGCTAGATTTAAAAAATGACTGAACTGGAGTGCCTGGCTGATTTGGTTGGTAAAGTGTGTAACTCTTGATCTTGGGGTCATGAGTTCAAGCTCCACATTGGATATGGAGCCTACTTAATAAAAATCAAACAACAACAACAAATTTTAATGACAAAACTACACTTAGCATAATACTCTCTAGCTCCATCCATGTCATTGAAAATAGCAAAATTCTATTTGTTTTTAAGGCTGAGTAATATTCCATAGTGTGTATATATACCACATCTTCTTTATCCATTCATTAATGAATGGACACTTGGGCTGTTTCCATAATTTGGCTGTTGTAGATAATGCTGCTATAAACATTGGAGTGCATGTATTTTTGAATCAGTATGAATTAGTATTTTTATATTCTTTGGGTAAATACCTAACCGTGTGATTGCTAGATTGTAGGGCAATTCTATTTTTAACTTTCTGAGGAACCTCCATAGTGTTTTCCAGAGTGACTGTTCCAGTTTGCATTCCCACCAACAGGGCAAGAGGGTTCCCATTTCTCCAGTTACCAGGGGGGAGGTAGGATGGGAGATGGGTTAAATAGATGATGGGGATTAAGAAATGCACTTGTGTGATAAGCACTGGTGATACACAGAAGTGTTGAATCACCATATTGTACACCTGAAACTAATATTACACTGTATGTTAACTAACTGGAGTTTAAATAAAAAGTTTTAAAAAAGACGAAACTATAAATCAATAACTCTCGTAACAGATGCAAAAATATACAACAAAGTATTACCAAAATAAATCCAACAATGTATAAAAAGAATTATAAACCATGACCAAGTTGGACTTATCTCACATATGCAAGGTGAGTTCAATATTCACAAATCAACTAAGGTAATCCTTCACATGAACAGATCAATTACACAATCATATCAATCATATCAATAGATGTAGAAAAAGCATTTGAAAAAATTCAGCACTTAAATTCATGATAAAACTTTCAGCACACTAGGAATATAGGGAACCTTTCTCAACTTGATAAAGAGCATCTACAAAAAAAACCTACAGCAAACATCATACTCAAATGGTGAGAAACTAGACACTTTTCTGATAAGATCAGGAATAAGACTAGGATATTCCCTCTCATCCCTCCTTTTCAGTATCATAGTGGAGGTCCCAGCTAATGCAATGAGGCAAGAAAAAAATAAAATGTAAACACATTGGAAAAGTAGAAAGAAAACAGTCTCTTTATAGATGAAATGACTGTGTATGTAGAAAATTGTAAAGATTCAACCAAAAAAACTCCTGGAACTAATTAGTGATTACAGCAAAGCTGCAGGTTACAAGGTTAATATATAAAAGTCATTTGTTTCCTATATATAAGTAATGAACAGGTGGAATTCAAAATTAAAAGCACAATATCATTTATATTCACACTCAAATAAATGAAATACTTAAGTACCAATGTAACAATATGTATAAGATATACATGAGGAAAAGTACAAAACTGAAAAAAATAGGAAAGCCTGAATAAAAAGAAATACTACATTTTCCTTGATAAGATTCAATATTGTCAAAAAGTCAGTTCTTCCCAACTTGATTGAATTCAATGCAGTCCCAATCAAAATCCCAAGTTATTTTGTGAATATCGACAAACTAACTTTAAAGTTTATATTGAAAGGCAAATGACCCAGAAAGACAATTCAATATTGAAGAAGAACAAAGGCAAAGGACTAACACTTTACTCTCGAGCTACAGTAGTCAAGACAGCATGGTATCGGTGAAAGAATAAATAGGTCAATTGAACAGATTGAGTCCAGAAATAGACCTGCATAAATATAGTCAACTGATCTCTGACAAAGGAGTAAGGCATTACAATAGAGAAAACAGAGCCTTTTCAACAAATGGTGCTGGAACAACTAGACATCCACATGCAAAATTTTAAAAAATGAATGTAGATGCAGGCATTATATACTTCACAAACCTTAACTCAAAGTAATACATGGACCTAAAAATAAACTATAAAACTTCTAGATCATCAACAGATCAGAGAATGAAAAAGAATGGATCGGTGATCTGGGAAATAGGGTAATAGAAAGCAACCAAACTAAAAGCAAAAAGCAAGAATAAAAAAAGAGAATAGGTTAAGGAAACTCAGCAATACCATCAAACACAACAACACTTGCATTACAGAAATCCCAAAAGAAGAGAAAGAAGAGGGCAGAACATATACTTGAAGAAATAATAGCTGAAAACTTCCCTAATTTAGGGAAGAAAACAGACATTCACATCCAGAAAGCACAGACAGCTCTTAATAAGATTAACCTAAGAAGGTACACACCAAGACACATAATTAAAATAGCAAAAGTAATGATAAAGAATTTTAAAAGCAGCAAGAGAAAAGAGTTACTTGCAAGGAAAACCCCATAAGGTTATCAGCTGATTTTTCAGCAGAAACTTGGCAGGCCAGAAGAGAGTGGTATAATATATTCAAAGGGCTGAAAGGGAAAAAACTTCAACCAAGAATACTCTACCCAGAAAGGTTATCATTTGAAAAAGAAGGAAAGATAAAAGCTTCCAAGACAAACATAAGTTAAAGGAATTCATAACCACTAAACCAGTATTACAAGAAATATTAAAGGGACTTCTGTGAGTGGAAAGAAAGGGCTTTAATTAGAATAAAATTATATAAGGAAAAAAATTCACAGGTAAAAGCAAATATATAGTAAAGATAGTAGATTAATCCCTTACAAAGCCAATATTGAGGCTAAAACATCAAATTAGTAAAGTGAATTTTATCTACAAAAATTAGTTAAGAGATACACTCACACAGAAGATGTACAATATGACACAACATACATAAAACTTGGAGGAGGAAGTAAAAATTTAGTGCTTTTAGAATCTGTTCAAACTTTTAGCAATCATCAACTTAATAGAGACTAACACATAAAACATTATCAATGAACTTGATGGTAACCACCGGTCAAAAACCTGTAATAGATACCCCAAAAATAAAGAGAAAGGAATCCAAGCAAAACACTAAAGAAAGTCATCAAAACAAGGGAAGAAAGTAACAAAAGGAACACAGAAGAACTACAAGAAACAACCAGGAAACAACTAAGAAAATGGCAATAAGTACATACCTATCAATTCCTTTAAATGTAAATGTACTAAATGCTCCAATAAAAAAAATACGGTGACTGAATGAACAAACAAATAAAAAGGACCCATCTACATGCTGCCTACAAGACACTCACTTCAGACCTAAAGACACATACAGATTGAAAGTAAAGGGATGGGAAAACATATACCATGAAAATCAAAGCAAAAAAAAAAAAAAAGAAGAAGAAGAAGAACAACTGAGGTAGCAATACTTATATCACACAAAATAGACTTTAAAACAAAAAAGTAGCAAGAGACAAAGGGCAATATATGATGATAAAGGGATCAATCCAACAAAAGGATATAACATTTATAAATATCTATGCACTCAAAAGAGGAGCACCTAAATACATAAAGCAAATATTCAGAGACATAAAGGGAGAAATTGACAGTAATAAAATAACAGTAGGGACTTTAACATCCTTTTTACCACAATGGATAAATCATCCACACAGAAATAAAAAAGGAAGCAGTGGCTTTGAGTGATACATTAGACCAGATGGTCTTTACAGATATATACAAAACATTCCATCCAAAAGCAAAATACACATCCAAGTGTACATGGAACATTTCTCCAGGATAGATCACTTGTTAGGCCACAAAACAAGTCACAAGTGAATTCTACTGAACATTTACAGAAGAGTTAATACCTATTCTTCTCAAACTATCCCAAAAAATAGAAGAGGAAGGAAAACTTCCAAATTCATTCTATAAGGCCAGCATTAATTACCCTGATACCAAAGCCAGACAAAGACACTACAAAAAGAGAAAACTACAGGCCAATATTTCTTATGAACATAGATGAAAAAATCTTCAACAAAATATTACCAAACTGAATTCAACTATACAATAATAGAATCATTCACCATGAGCAGGTGGAATTTATTTATTTATTCATTCAAGGGTGGTTCAACATTTGCAAATCAATGCAATACATCACATTAGCAAAATGAAGGATAAACATCATAGGGTCATCTCAATAGATGCAGTAAAAGCATTTGAGAAATTATAACATCCACTCATAATAAAAAATCTCAACTAAGTGGGTTTAAAGGGAACATAACTCAACATAATAAAGGCCATATATGAAAACCCATAGCTAACATCATACTCAATGGTCAAAAACTAAAAGCTTCTCCTCTAAGATCAGAAGCAAAACAAGGATACCCACTCTCACCACTTTTATTCAACATAGTACTGGAAGTCCTAGTTGCAGAAATTGGACAAGGAAAAGAAATAAAATCTATCCAAATTGGTAAGGAAGAAGTAAAACCATCACTATTTGTAGCTGTCCTGATACTATATATAGAAAACTCTAAAGACCCACCAAAAAAAGTATTAGAACTGATAAATCAATTCAGTAAAGTTGCAGGATAAAAATTAATATACAGAAATCAAATGCATTTCTATACACTAAAATAATCAAGTAGCAGAAATAAATTAAGAAAACATTTCCATTTACAATTGCACCAAAGAAAACAAAATACCTAGGAATATATTTTACCAAGGAGGTGAAAAATCTATATTCTGAAAAGTATAAGACACTGATGAAAGAAATTGAAGATGACACAAACACATGGGAAGGTATATCATATTCCTGGATTGGAAGAATATTGTTAAAATATCCATACTACCCAAAGCAATCCATAGATTCAATGCCATCTCTATTAAAATACCAATAGCATTTTACACAGAACTAGAAGAAATAATCCTAAAATTTGCATGAAACTATAAAAGACCTTGAATAGCCAAAGCAATCTTGAGAAAGAATAGCAAAGCTGAAGGTATCACAAATCCAGATTCGTGATATCCTACAAAGTTGTAGTAGTCAAAACAGTAAGGTACTGGCACAAAGAAGACAAATCAATGGAAAAGGACAGAAAGCCCAGAAATAAATCCACACTTACATGGTCAGTTAATCTATGACATCAGAGGCAAGAATATACAATGGGAAAAAGACAGTCTTTTTGATAAATGGTGCTGGGAAAACTGGACAGAATGAAAGTAGATAACTCACACAATAGGCAAAAAACAAACTCAAAATGGATTAAAGAGACTAAGCTCCTAGAAGAAAACATAGGTAGTAATCTCTTGGACATTGCCCTTAGCAACATACTTATGAATAGGCCCCTAAAGCAAGGGAAACAAAAGCAAAAATAAACTATTATGAATATACCAAAATAGAAAGCTTTTGCACAGCAAACGAAGCCATCAACAAAATGAAAAGGGAGAACCTACTAATTGGGAGAAGTTATTTGCAAATGATACATCCAGTAAGGAGGTAATATCCAAAATATATAAAGAACTTACAAAACTCAGCAATAAGAAAACAAACAATCCAGGAAAAAAAATGGGCAGAGTATCCAAACAGACATTTATCTAAAAATTGGCAGAGGAGCCAAATAGACATTTTTCCAAAAATGGGTAGAGGATTCAAATAGACATTTTTCCAAAGAAGAAATACAAATGGCCAACAGACATATGAAAAGATGTTCAACATCACTAATCAGGGAAATGCAAATTAAACCATAACGAGATATCACCCCACACCAGTCAGAATGGCTAGAATAAAAAAGAGACAAAAATAACAATTGTTGGCAAGAATGTAAAGAAAAGGGAAACTTCATGCATTGTTGGTAGGATTGTGAATTGGTGCAGCCACTGTGAAAAACAGTATGGTGATTCTTCAAAAAAATGAAAAATAGAAATACCATATGATCCAGGAATTCCACTACTTTATTTACCCAAAGAAAACAAAAACATTAATTCAAAAAGATATATGCACCCCTGTGTTTATTGCAGCAGTATTTACAACAGCCAAGATATGGAAGCAACCCAAGTGTCCATCAATAGATAAATGCATAAAGAAGATGTGGTATGCCATGGCAATCAGACAAGAAAAAGAAATAAGAGGCATCCATATTGGTAGAGAAGAAGCTAGACTGTTACTGTTTGCAGACATGATACTATACATAGAAAATCTTAAAGACTAGAACACCCAGAAATTGGCAGCATTTCTATACAAATAACAACATCACAGAAAAAGAAATTTTAAAAACTACCATTTACGATGGACCCCCCCCCAAAATACCTAGGAACAAACCTAACTAAAGAGGTAAAAGACCCGTACTCTTAAAACTATAAAACACTCATGAAAGAAACTGAAGATGACACAAACAAAAAGATATTACATGCTCAAGAATTGGGAGAATTTATATGGCCACAATGCCCATATTACCCAAAGCAATCTACAGATTTAATGCAATCCCTATGAAAATATCAATAGCATTTTTCACAAAACTAGAATAAAACTTGTCTGAAACCACAGGAGACCCTGAATAGACAAAGCAATCCTGAAAAAAAGCAAAGCTGGAGGTTTAAATTCCAGATTTCAAGAACACTACCAACCTGTAGTAATCAAAACAGTATGGTACTGGCACAAAAATAGACACAAAGTGGAACAGGATAGACAGCCCAGAAATAAACCCACATTTATATGGTCAATTAATCTTTGACAAAGGAGGCAAGAGTATACAATGGGGAAAAGACAATCTCTTCAGTAAATGGTGCTGAGAAAACTAGATAGCTACATGTAAAAGAACAAAACTGGACTGCTTTCTAACACCATACACAAAAATAAACTTAAAAAATGGAGTAAAAACCTAAATGTGAGACCCAAAACCATAAAAATTCTAGAAGAGAACTCAAGCAATAAATTTTGTGACATTGGCTATAGTAACATCTTTCTAGAGATAGGTTTCCTTAGGCAAGGGACACAAAACCAAAAAGTAAACTACTGGGACTTCATCAAAATAAAAACTTAACTGCACGGTGAAGGAAACAATCAACAGAACTAAAAAGCAACCTATTGAATGGGAGAAGATATTTGCAAATGGCATATCTGATCAATGGTTAGTATCCAAAATATGTAAAGAACTTCTAAAATTCAACACCCCCCCAAAATGGATAATCCAATTAAAAATGGACCAAAGACCTGAATAGGTATTTATCCAAAGAAGACATACAGGTGGCCAACAGACACATGAAAAGATGCTAAATATCACTCATGATCAGGGAAACGCAAATCAAAACCACAATGAGATACCACCTCACACCTGTTAGGATGGCTAAAATCAAGAAGACAAGACACAACAAATGTTGGTGAGGATATGGAGAAAAAGGAACACTCGTGTGCCATTGGTGGGGATGTAAATTGGTACAGCCACTGCAGAAAACAGTATGGCGTTTCCTTAAAAAATTAAAAATAGAAATACCAAATGATCCAGTAATCCCCCTATAGGGTACTTACCCAGGGAAAATAGAAACACTAACTCTAAAAGATATATGCATCCCTGTGTTTATTGCAGCATCATTTATAATAGTGAAGACATGGAAGTAGCCTACATGTCCATTAATGGATGAATGGATAAGGAAAATGTGGGTGAACACCACACACACACACATACACACACACAGGAATATTACACAGCCATAATAAAGGATGAGATCCTGCCATTTGAGATAATGTGGATGGACCTAGAGGGTATTATGCTAAGTAAAATAAGACTGAGAAAGACAAATACTGTGTAAAAATTAACAAAAAGCAGAATCAAAACTATACAGATAATAAACGGTTGCCAGAGGGAGGGTGGTGGTGGTAGTTGGTTTGGCACAATGATAAAGGGGAGACGGCGATACAGGCTTCCAGTTATGGAATGAGTAAGTCATGGGAATAAAAATAAGAGTAAACACAAAACAAACAAACAAACGAACACACAAAAAGGATGTAGTATATACAAACACACATACATATATACAATGGAATATTACTCAACCATAAAAAAGAATGGAATCTTGCTATTTGTAATAACACAGATGGACCTAGAGGGTATTATGCTAAGTGAAATAAGACAGAGAAAGACAAAAAACAAAACAAAATAAATAATCAGTCTCATATACAAAGAACAAACTGGAAGGCAGGTGGATGGAGGGGTAGGTAAAATAGAGAAGGGGGATTAGGAGGTACAAAGTTCCGGTTATAAAATAAATGTCATGGAAATTAAAAGTACAATATAGGGAATATAGTCAATAATATTGTAATAATGCTATATGGTTGACAGACGGTGACTGCACATATCGTGGTGAGCACTGAGTAATGTATAAAATTGTTGAATCAGTATGTTGTACACCTGAAACTAATAAAATATTGTATGTTGTTTATAATTCAATACAAAAAAAGTCCTAGAAGACAATAAAAGAGAAAATCTAGATGGCCTTGGTCATAGCCATACCTTTTTAGATACAACAAACATAATCTATGAAAAAATAACTAACAAACAGGACTTTATTAAAACAAAAAATGTCTTCTCTATGAAAGATACTGTCAAGAAAATGAGAAGACAAACAACAGACTGGAAGAAAATATTTGCAAAAGACATATCTGAGGAAGACAGTTATTCAAAATATATGAAGAACTCTTAAAACTCAGCAGTAACGAACCTAGCAACACAGTTAAAAAATGGGCAAAGGATCTAAAGAGTCACCTCACCAAAAGAGATAAACAGAGAGCAAATAAACAAATGAAAAGATGTTCAAACTCGTATGTCATTAGGGAATTAAAAATTAAAACAAAAATGACACACCACTAAATATCTGTTAGAATGGTGAAAGTCCAAAACACTGAAAACATCAAATGCTAGCATTCTCATTCATCATTGGTGGGAATGCAAAATGCTATATCTGCTTTGGAAGACAGTTTGCAGCTTCTCACAAAAGTAAACATACACTTGCCAAATAATTCAGCAGTCATACTCCTTGGTACTTACCCAAATGAGTTGAAAACAAGTCCACACAAAAACCTTTATGCCAATTATTACAGCAGCTGTATTCATAATTGCCAAAATTGGAGGCAACTATTATGTGCTTCAGTAGGTAAAAGGATAAACTGTGGCACATGCAGACAGTGGGATATTATTCAGTGCAAAAAATAAATGAGCTACCAAACCACTAAAAGTCATGAAGGAAACTTAAATGCGTACTACTAAAGGAAGGAAGACAGTCTGAAAAGGTTATACTTTTTATTCCAACTATAGGACTTTCTGAAAAAGGCAAAACTATGAAGACAGTAAAAAGAATAGTTTGTCAGGAGTCCTGGGGGGCAGCAGGAAGGAATAGGTAGAGGAGCACAGAGAATTTTTAAGGTAATGAAACTATTCTGTATGATACTGTAATGATGGATACATGTCATTTTACACTTGTCCAAACCTATAGAATGTTCGACACCAAGATTTATCCCTAATGTACACTATGGATTTGGGGATGATAATGATGTAGTTTCATCAATTGTAACAAATGTACCACTCTGGTGAGGGATATTAATAGTGGGGGGAGGTCTATAGGGGGTTTACAGGAGGTCTACAAGAACTTTCTGTACTTCCTCTCAATTTTGCTGTGAACCTAAAATTCCTCTAAAAATAAGGTATATTTTAAAAACAGACAACAAAAATGATTTTGTTTTTGATATAAACCATTGTTGCTTCCAAACTATTCACAGGATCTTTGGCTTTCTTTTTTACTTCCTTTCTTCAATGTTTTTTTAACACTCAGCTAAGCCAATAGTTTAGTTTCCTATTCTCATTTATATTAGATTAAACATATGAATTTGCCATTTCTTATGAGTAAAAAGTCAAACATTAGCAATTTCAACAAAGTTAAAATTAACTATAGAATATAAGCTGGTGCTTAACTTATAAAAATAAAAGATTTCTTTCTTGCTTGCACATGATTTGAGTCAGAATAAAATCATCTTGACATTAACCAATGTATAGCTTGTGAAAAAATATGTTCTCAGTTCATAGGAAACTGGATGCTCACACGTTACACAGAAGACAGACCAAATTTTTTCTCTTGCCATAGGGCCATATTTGTTCAACGACAGGGAAACAAAGAATATATTGTTTTTTTCCAACAAGTTAATTCACAGTAAATTTATAAGACACAATGGATTATGATGAAATGTAATGCAAGTTCAATCTTGATCCAATTTTCACTTTTATCCTATGTCCAAATATACCAGGTAATATACCTCTAGATAGAGACCACATCACACTTACATAGAAATATTCTCCTGGGTTGGCGTATGTGAATTTGCAAGATTCCTAATACTGGTCAGTTTTGTAATTAAAAAAAAAAACAATATAAAACTTAGTGGTTTCTATTGGTTTATCAACTCTGGAGAAAAGTAATGAATCCAAAGCTTTTACAGATTGTCAGCATTTGTCCAAGCGCTATCTTTAATTTAACCAACTCAATTCTCCCTCTCCCATTTGCTATCTGTGACCTTGGAGGATTTATTTCACCTCTCTAAATCTCAGGTTCCTCATTAAAAACAGGATATTACTAGTACCTACACATCACAGGATTGAAATGAGAAATTACTGAGATGGTGTTTAAGAACAAAAACTGATTGAAAATTATTTCCCAAAGAGAAAAATGCTATAATGTCAACTAGTGACTAAAGCTTAAGCTAGAATATGATTATATAGTTTAAAGGCTGTTTAATTTTTAAGATAAGTTTTTAAACTAATTAACCCTAAATGGCTACACCAGTTGTAAAACCTCACATGAGATCATTTTTGAGAGCTATTTTTGACAGCTGGGAAATTCAGGCATTTGAAAGTGTTTACTGAGACAGCACGAACCCTCTGACAGATGGGGAAAATAAAACCTTCACAGGCACTTAATTGTGAGCGCCTAAATATTGTACCTTCCAACATTTGATTACTTGAGTTTTAGTATTTTGTTTTTGTATTTTAAAATGCTATAAAAATTTATGTCTTCTATTGGGGAAAAAAAAAAAGCTTTCATGGCCATCACTATAGTTTCTGAATGGTTTATGACTGAGTTATGCCTGATCCTCAAAAATCTCCTTTTAGACACTTTGTTTTTCCTCTAGACCAATATTTTAAAAGCCTCATGTCTTAGTCTTCCTATTATAGAAAAACACACTAAATAACACAATATTGAGTAAAATAAAATGCAATCAACCATTTTAGTTTTGCAGTAAAGGCTGTACATTCAATAGATTTTAGGTAAAATTCTAACCATAACCCATCTTCAGTGTGTGTTGGGGAAGGTATGAAATATACAGAAAGATTCTAAATGATGTTCTGGCTTCCTTAATCTCTCTTAATTGACTATCTGCTTAAGTCTAGGGTGATGCAGCAAACAGCCTAAGGTTATACCCACTTGGATTTTAGAGATAAATTGGGATATAGGTATGTAGATAAATAACCTCTGAAATTGGTTATCAACCTTTGATCAAATCAACCACTTTTTATTGCTTTATTCTTAAGCCAAAATAAAAGAAACCAATTAAAAAAAAAGTGTGCCTGATATAACATCTTTCTACTTATGTTGTACTATAAGTACTTTATAGCATAAACTATGCTCTATTCCCTTATATCTATCAGTTTAGAAGAGATATTTGTTAATAACAGTAATTGTAGCTATTTGATATACTGATTTAAAGTCTATTAATGTTCTTCCAGTAACTTTGGGATAAGACCAAATAATACAACCAGGAGCTCTAAACCAATGTATAATGTAATAGTGTCAATTTACATGAAACAGGGTAATGCAAACAATATTCTGCTAAATAAAGAACTAAGTCATGTACTTAATTTTTTATGAAAACAACTATTTTTTTTAGAGAGAGAAAAAAATTCACTAGCCAGCGGGGGGTGGGGGGGAGGGGGGAGGGGAGGAGAGAGAGAGGGAGAGGGAGTCCCAAGCAGGTTCCATGCCCAGCACAGAGCCCCATACTGGGCTCGATCTCAAGACCTGAGCAGAAATCAAGAGCCCGATGCCCTACCAACTGAGCCACACCGGCACCCCTAAAAACAACTATTTTTAAAAGGAAAATTGTTTGAAACACAGAATTAACCACAAACTGTATTTATTATTTTCATTACATGGATGTGTTCCTTATAGGTTAAAATAAAGGGGCCAAATTTCTCCTGTTTGACTCTTCCTGTTGTAAGAGAGAAATTTAAAGATTTTTTATTTATTGATTTGACAGAGAGAGACACAGCAAGAGAGGGAACACAAGCGGGGGGATGGGAGAGGGAGAAACAGGCTTCCCGCTGAGCAGGGAGCCCAATGTGGGGCTCCATCCCAGGACCCCAGGATCATGACCTGAGCTGAAGGCAGACACTTAACGACTGAGCCACCCAGGCACCCTTATAAGAGAGAAGTTTAAAAGGAAACTCTTGAAATAGTTTTTGTCCTAGGGCAGTTGGTGACTAAAATACAGCTCATTGCTCTGAAATAGTTCATATTATTCCCCCAAAGTTTCTGGTTTACAGAGTATTTTATGACTCATGAACTATATACGAATACTGACCATTTTTATCCTGACCATTTTTATCTAGAAATTAAAAGCTAGGCTTTTTTTTTTTTAGGCAGATGTGGAAACTTTGTTGAACCACAAAAGGATATTGATCATTACATTGACTTTAATAAGGATTTATAGTATCTACAAATTCTTGGTTGTTAAAGTTTTGCAGGATAGTCATTCCTTAATTCATAAAGACCTAGTATAAATCTTCAAATTATTCTCCAACCTTGGTTGTATTATAGATAATGTGATATGGATATTCTGACCCACTTAAAGGATTTTAGCATAGTATTAGCATTCAATCTACTATAGGTCTTAAAGAAGTAAACAGTCACACAGTTTTATGGTTTTTGACTAGGGAAAATAAACAAAAAACATAATGAGAGATTATCTGATATTTTGAGGGGAAAGTAAATAAATTTCATGTTTGAGAAAATCATTATAGTGGACTCATTATTTATAAGTTCATATACTTGCTACATATATCACTATTCTGAGTTCATAAGAGAGAGAAAGACACAGAGCAAATGCTACCCCAGAGATTAGAGAGGCAGAGAGGTGAAGACTGGGACTCACAGCTTACCTGAGCAGATGCCCACAAGCAGAAACCACTGCAGGAACCGGGGTGCTAGGGTAGGAAAACCTGAAGTGTAACTGATGAATTGCTGGAGACTCAGTGTTGACTCTCAGAATTAAAAACCCTAGGGGGACTCAGTTATAGGATAGAACCCAACAATGTTGTGAGCATTATGTCCAAAAGTTTGCCCAAGATTCCCAATGTAAATATTGGAGAAAAATCCTCTCCTACTTCCGGCAGAGAGAGAGGAAAAGGAACCATTTTGAAATAAGCCAGAGCACTCTGTTCTTAAATAGGCCTGCCATCAGGAGAAACTAATTAACCAGAGCCCAGCCTGCTGGAGTTTTATCACAGCCTAACTGACATGGGGAAGGGAAATATCCAACTCTAGCACACTTAAACCAATCTGTCCCCCTGTCTCACCTAAGTGGGGAGGAAAAAACTGAAAAACACTTGTGAAGTTCACAGTCCAAGGTACAGGATCACTAAAAGATGGACACCTAATTATAGGACTACAGAACATGCCCCTCCCCCTACACCTCCCAAAACATCATTACAGGCCTATTTACAGCAGTTCCTTTCACCAAGTACACTGAATCTGGTTATTCAGAAAAAATTATAACTCATACCAAAAAGCCAAAAACACAATTTGAAGATACAGAGCAGCATCAGAATCAGACATGACAGGGATTTTGGAATTAAATATATATATATATATATGCTTATGTATGTGTCTATATAAGTATTAATGACAGCAATAATACAAGGGATGGGAGGAAGGAATTAGGATATTTTGTTATTATAAGGTACTCACACTACTTGTGAAATGGGATAGTGTTATTTAAAAGTGGACTTGAATTAGTTGTAATGTATATTGCAAACTCCAGGGCAAGTACTGAAAAAAGTTTTTAAAAAGTATAATTGATATGCTAAAAGAGAAAATAGGATCACATAAAATGCTCAGTTAAAACCACAAAAGGCAGAAAAGAATGGAAAACAGAAAACAGAAACAAAGAAGAAGGACAATAATAGAACATAGCAATAAAACATGGTAGACACTAACCCAACTATATCAATAATCTTATTGAATGTGGTCTAAATATACTGATTAAAAGACACAGACTGTCAAAGTAGATAAAAAAAATATATAACCCAACTAATGTATTATTACCAGAAACCCACTTTAAATATAAAGACACAGAAATTAAAAGTAAATGGATGGAGAAAAAAAAAAAACAGCAGTAATCAAAAGAAAGTAGCTATATTATTTTTAGATAAAGCAGACCTCAAAGTAAGGAGAGTCATCAAGTACAAAGAAGGATATTACATAATGATAAGAGGTCAATTCCCCCAGAAGATATAACAATTCTTATCATGTATGCACTGAATAATTGATCTACATGATGCAAAAACTGATAGAATTGCAAAGAAAAATAGATGAATCCACTATCATAATTGGATGTTTCAACACCCCTCTCTCAGAAACAGATCCAGCAGTCAGAAACAACATCATCAATCAACTGGATATAACTGACATCCATAGACTACTTCATATAATAGTGGAATACACATTTTTCTCAAGCTCACATGGAATATTCACATTCTGGGCCATAAAACACACCTTAACATATTTAAAATAATAGAGATCATACAATGTATGTTTTCTAACAACAGTGTAATTCAACTAGAAATCAATACCATAAGCTAACTAGAAAATCCCCCAAAACATGGCAGTAAAAAACCACACTTCTAAATAACATGAGTCAAAGAAGATATCACAAGAAAATTTTAAAAATATTTTGCAAATGAAAACACAATTTACCAACATCTGTAAGATGCAGTTTAAGCAGTACTTGGAATTTTACAGCATTGAACATATATATTAGAAAAGACAGAAGATCTAAAAGTAATAATATATATTGTTTCCACCTTAGAAACTAGAAAAAGAGATGAATATTAAACACAAAGTAACCAGAAGAAAAGAAATAATGAAAATTAGAGCAGAAAGCAATAAAATTAAAAACAGGAATACAACATAGAAAATCAACAAAACCAAAAGATGGTTCTTTGAAAAAATCAGTAAAATCAACAAGCCTCTAGCCAAGCTTAGAGAAAGAAAAAAAGAGAGCACACTAATTACTAATACCAGAAATGAAGGACAGGATGTTGCTACAGATCTCATGGACATAAAAGGATAATAAAGAGGGGTGTATGGGTGGCTTAGTTAAGCGTCCAACTCTTGATCTCAGCTCAGATCTTGATCTCAGGGTCATGAATTTAAGCCCCCCAAAAAGGATAATAAAGGGATGCTATGAACAATTCTATGCCCACAGATTCAAAAACATGGATGAGATGGACCAATTCCTTGAAAAACAGTGGGAAAACTCACATAAGAAGAAATGATGCCCAGATATGTTCACTGGTAAATTCTACTAAACATTAAGGAAGAAATTATATCAATTCTCTATACTGTGGACACCTGGGTGGCTCAGTCGGTTAAGCATCTGCCTTCAGCTGAGGTCATGGTCCCAGGGTCGTGGGAACAAGTCCGGCATCGGACTCCCTGCTCAGCGGGGAGCCTGCTTCTCCTTCTGCCTGCTAAGCGCCCTCTCTCTCTGACAAATAAATAAATAAAAAATTTTTTAAAAATTCTCTACTCATTTCCAGAGAATAGAAACAGAGAGACAATATTCCCTAATTCATTCTATGAGGTCCACATAATGCAAATATCAAAACCAAAACCAGTAAAACTATAGACCAGTATCTTTTATGAACATGGAGAAAAAAAAATTCTCAACAAAATATTAGTAAATTTACTCCAAAAAGTATAAGGAGCACCTGGGTGTTTCAGTCAGTTAAGCGTCCAACCCTTGGTTTCAGCTCAGGTCATGGCCTCAGGGTCCTGGGATCAAGCCCCGTATCAGGCTCCAAGCTCAGCAGGGAGTTGGCTTGAGGATTCTCTCTCTCTCTCTCTCTCCCTTCCCACCTCCGTTTATGCTCCTCTCTCTCTCTCACTCTCTCTCTCAAATAAATAAATAATCTTTTTTTTAAGTATAAAGAAATGACACACCAAAACAAAGCAAGAGTTCCCGCAGGTTGCAAGTGGGTTTGACATTCAAATATCAATTAATGTAATCTATCACATCAACAGAATAAAAAAAAATTAATGATCATATTAATCAAGAAAAAGCATTTGACAAAATCAACACCGAATATTCAAGATAAAAATTCTCTGTAAACTATAGGAATAGAGGGAAACATTCTCAACTTGATAAGACAATCAATAAAAACCTACAGCTGACATCTTACTTGATGATGAGAAACTTGAAAGTTTTCCACTAAGATCAGGTACAAGGCAAGAATGTTGCCTTTCACCACTCCTTTTCAATATTCTACTGGAAGGACTTGCTAATGCAATAAGGCAAAAGAAAGCAAACAAAAGCATACACATTGGGAAGGAAGATATAAAACTGTTATTGTTCGCCAATTACATGATCATCTATGTAAAAATCTGAAAGAATGGACACTAAAACCCCTGAACTAACAGATGATTATAGCAAGTTTTGAGGTTACACCCTAGTGATCTCCATCCAGCCATCTGTGCACCAGAGGCCACTTCAAGGAAAGCATATTGTAGTGTGTGGGCAAAAATGAACAGGCTGAGTTGGGGAGGCTTGGAGCTGCCCTAATGCCCCAAGGCATACTAAAATCAGAAGATTTCTGCTTTTATCAGTAAATCGGAGTGCAGTTACAGTTACAGTGATTTCCCCACTCTACTCAAGAAACAAGAAAAAACTTAATTTCTTGCTCCTTCTTGGAGAAGGACAGGCAATACAATGCTCACTTAAGTATCAAGACTTAGGTTTCCAGATCAAAAAATAAGGCCCAAATGTTGTTAATGAAATATAAAATTCTCATGTAGACCATAAGGTGGACTTGGAAGAATAAGATCATGGAGCATGCTATGATTCACTTTATGTTTCTGAGGAAAATAAAACCTTAGCCAGAGAAGTAAAATGGACACTATCAATATGATTCTTCCCACCTTCCCTATCCTACACAGGATATCACTAGACCTGTCTCCTCTCCTCCTCTGGAATTCTCTCTTCTTCTGAAGCGCCCAAGAAACTAGATAGAGGTGAAGAGTTTCAGAGGATGCCAGAAGTATGAAATGCTTAAGCATAAGAATGTACTTGATTCTTGATCATTTCTTTAGGAAAAGATAACTCATCCCAGGAAATGGCCCATGCAGGGAAGCCCTGTTCACTGATGATAAGTCAAAATAGGAGCTACTGGGAACTGGTAGGAGGAAGCCCTCTTTCATGGTCATTGCGATTGTGGGCATCACATTCATCATGGACTACTGAAATACAAGAAGCATCCACCCAACGATAACTACAGATTTGGGGCCGTGAGGAACCACCAGTATAGATGATGTGGCTTTTGACCCAGCTGAAGAGTGAAAAGACTGATTATTCAGATTTATATACCTATTTCCAACGAAGGTAGCTACACATGCATCTTATGGGAAAAGAAAAGAAGACACTAATGGTACATACATTTTATTTATTGGAATTCTGTTAAAGGCTAAAGAATGAAAAGTACTTCGAAAACCCCTATATATACCATCTTCCCTTTCTGTGGACAGTGGCACCAAGTATAATTTGAAAACTCCATCAGAATTATTTGAAATAGATGTACAAAATCAATGGCAAAAGTCATCCTGAATCAAAGCCTAAAATACAGACTGATTAGTGTAAAGGGATTTGCTGCAATTCAACACTGCATCTCAGTGAGATGAATGATAGCATCTGTTAATAATTATGAGCCAGCTGGGTAGGAGAAATAATAGAAATCCGTAACACACAATATCTTTAAGCAACACAACGAAGACAGTTTGCTAGATGCTGAATCAATAGATAAATAACTTTTAATACAGGATCTATTAATAGGACTTTAAATTGTTATTATATAGCATCAGACAAAAAGAATGTGTTTTCATGAATAGTGCCTAGGCCAGCAAAGAGCTGCTAAGGATATTCACTTAACCTTATTATAATGTTTACTTTCTGTGCAGACACAGATGGTAGATGATATTCTTATGCTCAGCATATTTCAGTGGTTAAAGTCAAATGTTTATAAAACCCAAAGCAAATTCCTTAGGAAACCATTAAGGCGGTATAACAATTCATTATTAATAATTAATGAATTAATATTAGTAAAAGTAATTTGAACAATTTCTGATCTACAGAAGCACTATACAAGTGTTTGACAAAATAAAAATAACTATGTTAGGGTTACTTCTATATTGACGTCCCCCTATAGCTGTGGCATAATTATGATGTATGATATGTCACGTACAATGTCTAAAAAGTTAGGTATAATCTTTTTAGTTTTTTTTCCTCCCAGTTATAATAACATAGCAGAATGTAACTGAGTTAATTATTTTGTTTAACAAATATTTATTGAGCACTTATTATATACCAAGCATTGTTCTGAGGACTAGAGATGTAGTAACAAGATAAAACACAAGATCCTACTCTTCTAAGGAAGGAATCTTCTACTAGGGGAGGAATATAATCAGGAGACAATTAACCAGGGGTAATTTCAGACACTGATAAGAATCATGAAAAAAATCAAATAAGGTATTATAATAGTAATGGGACGTTGAAGCTATCAGTTTACTAACATCAAAACAACTTTATAAAATAATTCCTTTTGGAAAATAGAAGCCAACTCATTTTTCATACTTGACTTCTAATCATTCTCGGTCATTGCACAAAATATAAATATTTCATCCATTCTCTTGAACATCCTACCATGTTATACACCTTTCACATAGTTTACGCTCCCCCATCTCTGAAACCGCCCATTTCATGGCAAGCACACCCTGTCACTTTAACCTTTGCAGAAGAGAACATGCTTCCTTCCTTTCTTTGCCATATGTTAAATATAGCCCTTGCTGAGACCATTGCCTTATTGTCTGAGTAGGGAAGAAACTGATCCTCCCCAGGCTAGTCAATTCTTAGTGACAGCACAGAGCTTAGCCTGAATCATGCCTTTGATCAGAAAACTAGATAACCCAGAGCCAAATCCCTTCTACGTGGCTCATATACTCCAGGAGGCGGTATTACTCTGCCTCAGTCTCTCAGAGCCAGGTACCAGGCAACTAAAGACTACTAGGATAGCTTAGAGTCTGCTGAAATTATTCATCTTAACCAACCTAAATTGTCTACTCTGCCCTGCCTTGCTTTTCTTACAGAAACTCCAATTAAGGCCATGGAGTAGGCCCCTTGCTGTTGCCCCTTCTTCCTCCTGACCAACACTGGTGCTTTCTCGTGTGGCCCTGCCTGGTGAGCCATGTCTCCAGTTCCTAGGACTTGTGAGTATAACACACTTTGCTCTTTTGAGCCTCTTCTGTGTCTTCTCTGGTGGCTGCATATGACTGACCATCACCTAGGGAGACTAGATCCACATTGCCCCTTCCTAACATTTAGTTTTCCACTATTATGTGAAAACAACCTTCTTTGAAGTCTGTCTTGTCCAGTTTTATAGCCCCTGATCTCTCCTTATTTATTATTTTACCTGCAGTTCAGTTCCCTGTATTTCAAGACTTATTTATCACCTGGCCCACAGTCTCCCTTTCTACCCCAAATGACACCATTTTCCTGAATTACTTCAATGTCCTTAAAGATGATGTATTCATCATCCCAGCCTCATAACACTGTGTACTCCTCAATTCAAATGACATTCATTTCATTTTAAATGACAGGTCATTTCAGGCACATACAAATAAGATCATATCCTAGACCTCGTTATCGCAAGAAATGATTCTTCTTTCGAAATACAAAACCTCAATTTTCAATTCTCTGCTTATAAATTATTATCTTCACAACTTTGTCACTATCTCCCACCCACTGTCTTTTAGCTGTCTTCATTAAGTTTTCCAATTCTTTTTTTTTTTTTTTTATTCATGAGAGTCAGAGAGAGAGATAGAGAGAGGCAGCGGCAGAGGGAGAAGCAGGCTCCCCGCCCAGCAGGGAGCCCAATGCGGGACTCGATCCCAGGATGCTGGGATTGTGACCTGAGCCGAAGGCAGACGCTTAACCATCTGAGCCACCCAGGCATCCCAAGTTTTCCAATTCTTTAACCAAAATTTCTCCCAATTTACCAATCCCTGCCCGTTTTCATTACCTTTCATTCAACCTAAAAAGATTATTGTAACTCTAAATACCCCTTTACCAATGCCCACAAGTAACTTATCCCTTGATCTTTAGCTGAATTCAAAAGAGAAAACACACACCTTGTATCACTAATAGAGCCTGCCTCACAATCTAGGAAAGCTACACAACTGTGAGAGATGGTGTCCTCTCAATGTTGTGGTTGCCAACCCCACCAAGGGCTCCATATCTGTTCCAATTCCTATTATCATTAGAGTCAAAACTTCCCCGCCTCTTTATGTTCTCACGCCTATTACCTACTTTCATTCCCCCCATCCTTCACAGTTAAAATCCCTCAACATCCTGCCTCCCTATCTACAAAGAGAACTTATTTCCCCTGCATCCATCTTCCTCTTATCCTTGTTCAGGGTTTCTCATTGACTTCTCAATCTTTTCACTGATCTCACTGCTCCCCCTAGTTCTGCTCAACTTCAATCCAGCTTCCATACATCTGCAAGGCTATGACTACGTGTCACAATATGAAAGAGATACCCCTGTTTTGAATCCTTCAGTTACTTGCTACCTTCAGGTTAAAGTCCAATAGCCCTACAATGATGAACCCTCCCTCCTGTCAAGCCTCTTTTTTTGCCTCTGTACTCACCTTCCCCCACCTTGGTCTAAGAAGCCTGTGGTCCAGCTGTACTGACATGGTTGTATCATCCTGTTCCTATCATGTCCTCTTAATTTTCTCTTCTTCATACACATTACTCCCTCAGCTTTGTCAACTGGTGAACTCCTATTCATCTTTCAAGATTCTCCACAAGGAAGTCTTAACTGATCCCCACCTGCCCTTTTCAAATGGGTTAGGCATCTTTTTGTGTGTATCTCACATCACAAACATTAATCCATCTTCTCTTAATAATCTCTACTTGTCTGCCTCCCGTCTACATGAAGTGCCTTTTGAGGAAAATCAGTTTCATCTTTGAGTCTCCACGACCTACTACAGTGTGAAAGAGAATGATTATTTAACAACTAATTCTGGCAATTTTCATATGAACAAAACGTTTTCACCTGTTTATTTAGATATACTGTGTGATCCTACTATTTTATATTGCTCCACTTTCTTGGAACTTTCATGTTAAAACCCCTGAGGAAAACTTCATTTATAAGTTAATGCATATTTTCATTTCAAATTTCAGTTTGCTTTAAAAGATAATGAAGAAAAAAGATAATGGTGAAAATAACAAATAATCTAGTGCACTTATCTCTATTCTTTAATAACCACTGTTTTCCAACCATTAAATGATCTTGTGTACTTGGCTTCTCTAGAATACATCTTATTATTTTTAAATTGAAATAATAACATAGTTTTTTTTTTTTTTTTACAATTGTGGGTGGCAGTCAATGTTAGCCTGTGTGTCGGGGAGGGAGCAAGGTAAATAGGGACAGGATAAGTGAATCAAAACAGCAGAATTACCATTAACTAATGATTTTAGCTCTGTGATGTTCAATACAATAGCTTCTAGCCACATGAGTCTACTTAATTTTAAATTAAATAAAATTAAAACTCCAGTTCTTTAGTCATACTAGCCATATTTCCTATGCTCAATAGCCACATGTGGCCAGTGGTTACCAGGACTGTGCAGATCATTGCTGTCATCACAAAAATTTCTACTGGACGGTGCTGATCCAGCTAAACTGAATTCTATACCATAAATGGACAGGTATCTATGGAGACATAAATTGAGACTAAATTAAATCCTAGGTTTTTGCCACTTAATATATCTGCAAGTAAAATTAATAAAATCATTTTTGTAGAATTAGTAGTATCATCTCTAATTGCAAACAGCCAAATTCTTCAAGCAGATATCGCTAAGCTTTTTATGGAAAATACTTGACATTACAGATTCAGAGGTTAATTCTCCCATCAGTGCATGCATAAATCTTCTATAAATGTTAATAGGAGAATGTTAATGAAAAACCTCTAAAATCGACACGAGAATAGTTTCTTCACTATGAAAATCTATTTTCTCTTCATTTGGAACTACTTAACTTGAAATTGTACTTAGCATTTGCATAATTTTAAGTTCTTATTTATAATTAAATAAAATATCTTTTTAATGTTTTAACCCCATGTCTATTTTTCTTTTGAAGTTCAAAATTTGAGATGATGTATGATAAATTGAGAATATTGCCCTAAAAATTCATTTCACAGTTTAATAATTCCACTTAACCTCATATTTGTTTAGTTTTCTTGTTTTCTTTTTTTCATAAATGATTAGCCCTACAAAATATTCCTGATAAAAGCAATGCTCTTTCTCTACAAAACGTGATCCACAGAGGTAATGAGGAGAAATGTTGACATTCTGTGAAGTTCAGTTTGACCTAGCTCTCCTATCCTATCTGTACTGCATCTTGGTCATATACACACTTAACCTAAAAGATATGATGAGAGCTCATAGGAATTAAAAATAATTTATTTCAAAATGAATAAAAAATCAAGATAAAGCACACATGTTCCCAGACATAGTTCAAAGCTATGATGGTGTGATGCTGAGATCCTGAGTGTAGTCCCCAGGAAAGGAGCTTGGTAGTGCACTCTTGCTACTCAGGGTGTGTGCTGCCTCTATCACAGCTTGCTATAAACAAATACTGAATGCTATTTCCACTTTTTACCTTTTTACACAAAAGAGAAAATTCTCTTTAGATTTCTTTCAGTTAGAGAAAGAGGTACTAATATAGGTCTTTCATAAAAAGGAACGGTGTAAGGTAAACTTTCAAAAAAGAGGGAATACCTGTAATAGCACAAAGGAGATGGATGGGAGCAAAGCTCTATTAGGTTAAGGAAAATGACACCAGACTTGACACCAGACTTGAGCCCAGAGGAACAAAGGAAGAGAGCCAGAAATGATAAATAAGGTAAATATAGAAAAAACTATATATACTAGGTTCTCCTTTCCTTGCTCATATTCTTTAAAAGTGATAAGATTATGTAAGGTAATAATTATAACAATGTACTGTAATATTTATGGATATAATGTAACAATAATAGTACCAAAAAAAAAAAAAAGGAAAAGAGCTATATAGAAGTATTTCTGTTTCTCACTGGAAATTAAGATACATGATAGGACCTGGAACAACCACTAAGGAAATAATTCAAAAAAGAACAGAAAAATCATTAAAGAAGTTAAAATGCTACATTAAAAATATTTATTCAAAGCAAAAGAAAAGAGTAAAGGAGAAATAGAACAAAAAAGACATGAGACATGTAGAAAACAAAAGGCAAAATGGCAGATATAGATCCAACAATATCAATAACAACATTAAATGTGAATGTATTAAATAATCCAATTAAAAGACAGAGATTGCTTAAAGGGGCCCGAGGGAAGGCAAGGAGCTGCTGATGGCCGGAAAGAAAATGGGTGAGTCTTTGGTGGTTTGTGATGTCGCTGAAGATTTAGTGGAAAAGATGATAAAGTTTTGTTTTCACAAAGAAACGAACAATGCTGCCATTATAATGAAAATTGATAAGGATAAACGCCTGGTGGTACTGGATGAAGAGCTTGAGGGCATTTCACTGGATGAACTTAAAGATGAACTGCCTGAACGACAACCTCACTTCACTGTGTATAGTTATAAATACCAACATGAGGATGGAAGAGTTTCATATCCTCTGTGCTTTATTTTCTCCAGTCCTGTTGGGTGTAAGCCTGAACAACAGATGATGTATGCTGGGAGTAAGAATAAGCTAGTCCAAACAGCTGAACTAACCAAGGTATTTGAAATAAGAAATACCGAAGACCTAACTGAAGAGTGGTTACGTGAGAAACTTGGATTTTTCCACTAATGTGAACTGTGTTTCTAAAGTATTTATGTATTAACCTGACCATACTGGAACCAGACATAAATACTTATGCCTAAAAATGCACTGTTATTTACAGTTGGTTTCCTGCAGTAAAGAAAAATTCTTCATTTGTTCAAAGTTTGAACAAAGGGGAAATCATCTTCATAGTAATGAAACTTTGTGAAGTGTTTCCTTATATTTGTAATTGTTAGGTGGACTACTTCTCTCCAGGGACTTTTGCACTCTTGTGACTGATTTCTATAACTTACAGTTCAGAATTTGTTACTATTTACAGACACCATTGGAAAGTGGGTATTAGATTGTGATAGAGAACAGTTGCCTCCTTTTGACAAATACTGGATATTAGCAGTTTATATATGAAAATAGCACATTATCACTTGTCAAATCTTTAAAATTTATTTGGGGTAAAAGACTTGAATGACCCAATTTAGAGCCATGAAAAATAATTTACTGTAGTGTAAGTTGCATTACAAGTACACTTGTCATCAATTCCGTACGTTCTTTGGTTTCCTATATCTTTTTAATGAAGTCCAGAAACTTTGTTCATCAGTCATTCATTCTTAAGGTCTGGGAGTTAGATTTTATAGTAGTTATGACTATTATGTTTTCTTCTTACAGGAAATAGCATCTTAGTCTTGGAAATTGATAGGTTGGAACTAATCAAGGGCTTCATTTCTGGTTGTGTCATAGCTAGATAGTTTTGGATCTAGGTTAATAACACTTTATTTATAAAGCACCTCTTGATGTTTTCCTGTGAACACAAGTTATTTTAAATGTGTTAATACTGTGCCTTTGATTTGTTAGCTTTAAAGTTAGTTTAAGACTTTTACACTGCCAGTATTCCAGATTTGGTGAAATTAATACATTTGTAAAGGGTCCAAGTAAAACAATTTTCTAATGTGTGTATCTGAAATTTGTAATAAAATCAACTTCAAAAATTCCAACTATCTGCTTGCGTTGGTGAATATATGGCAGTTGAGAACTATAATTTGGGGTGTATTTATGATTACCTTTGTGCCATAAGAAAAATTACTTACCTTAAAACCTTGGCCAGAGTTAATAACATTAATACATTAATAGACATTGCATCGTATATCCTAAATGTCAGAAGATATTCCAAACTGGACATCCATCATAAAGCAAGGATTCTAGTATATAGTGTACTTTAAGAACAACATATTAGTAACTGTTTACCATTAATTTGACAAAAGGTCTTGAGACTGTAAAGACTAACCAAATTTGGTGAGCGAATTCTTATATTAAGAATATCTTAGTCAAAGATACAAATGTAGTGATCCAAAGGGGTACGCACACCCCGATGTTTATAGCAGCAATGTCCACAATAGCCAAACTATGAAAAGAGCCAAGACATCCATCGACAGATGAATGGATAAAGAAGATGTGGTATATATATACAATGGAATATTATGCAACCACCAAAAGGAATGAAATCTTGCCATTTGCAACAATGTGGATGGAACTGGAGGGTTTTATGCTGAGCGAAATAAGTCAATCAGAGAAAGACACATCTCATGTGATCTCACTGATATGAGGAATTCTTAATCTCAGGAAGCAAACTGAGGGTTCCTGGAGTGGTGGAGGGTGGGAGGGATGGGGTGGCTGGGTGATGGACATTGGGGAGGGTATGTGCTATGGTGAGCTCTGTGAATTGTGTAAGACTGTTGAATCACAGACCTGTACCTCTGAAACAAATAATACATTATATGTTAAAAAAAAAAAAAAGAAGAAGAAGAAGATAGTAGGAAGGGAAAAATGAAGGGGGGGAATTCGGAGGGAGAGACGAACCATGAGAGACTATGGACTCTGAGAAACAAACTGAGGGTTCTAGAGGGGAGGGGGTGGGGGGATGGGTTAGCCTGGTGATGGGTATTAACGAGGGCATGTATTGAATGGAGCACTGGGTGTTATATGCAAACAATGAATCATGGAACACTACATCAAAAACTAATGATGTAATGTATGGTGATTAACATAACATAATAAAAAAAGAATATCTTAGTCATTTCAAAACTAGAAAGGCATTATTTTATGTTGGCGTATTTTTCATTTATATATTCTTTGCATTTTTTTGAGGTTTCTGTGCCGACACTAATAAAGAGGTAAAGATAGTGGGAATTTTCACAGTATTGAATCTTCTGTGGCCAACACTGTCTGGCTTCACTAATCTAAAAAACAGGAAGCAATAGAAAGTTAGTAGGAGATCAGGAAGTGATAGAGTGGGCATTTGTTTTGGTTAATGAATGGGAAGGACTCTTTTTTCCAATTTCCAGAGAGAGAGAACTTCAAATCCAGGAAGTTTACGAATTCTTTAAACAGCTATTTTGGTATTGGAGAATAATGCTTACAATTCTGTGGAAATGCAGATACAACCCAAGTGAATGGAGAGTGTTTTTAATGTTTTCAAATGAAGGAAATGAGATTTCATTTCACCATGTTGGCAGCAATAGGGGAAACTAGTGCTGCAAGAATGTATCTTTTTATGAGGTTCCTTATTTTATCTTGCATGTTTTAGTTGTTTTGTTTTGTTTTTAAATTTGAAAGTCCTCCATATTGTCAGATGATACTGACTTCCATAAACAGAATGCAGTTCCCCTGTTCTCTAACAGGGACAAAAAGTTGTGAGAAATCATGCTTTTTTGAGCTTGTTTGACTCCTTATCAATAACATGTATTTTGCAAGACAATAGATTATGATTGGGGAATCAGTAGAACATGTTTTGACTCCCTCTGTCTTATAGGGAGACTTAAAAATCCTATGCTCTAGAGTATTCTCAGACTTTTATATAAATTTCCCTCCCATGTAATCAAATTTTGCATTGTTCTTTTCAAGTAGATGTTCAATTTGCTCTCTTTTTCTACCTTCTCTCAAATAGTAACTCCAGATTGGATAATTCCAGTTTTTACATTCCATAGCTTTCTGGTGCAGCCATTCCCATTCATATTTTAATCTTTCCCTTTTGGCATCAGCTTTTTTCTTAGGAACCTCCTTCATGGTCTTCTAAGTCAGCATTAGTTTTGAAATTGTTGACCTTGCATGAGTCCTGCATAGAATCTAATGTTGTCACAATAGAGCCAACTAGTAATTCCAGCATGCTTTTAGTACGGTTTCTGTGGCAACATAAATGACATATGAAGAAAACTGTTCTCAGGTTACTATGCTGAAATTCCAAAATGTCAGAGTTTTGAATAGTCTTTGCTTTGTTCTGATATTGAAGCAACCATGTTAAGAGAAAGGTTGTTAGACCATTTTTGTTTAATTGACTTCTAAAATAAATGTTCAAATTGTCTATTTCTAAGAAGTTTACCAAACGGCTAGTGCAGTTACACATACTCCTGTTTAAGAGGGTGTTGCTAATTTTTTTTTTTAAAGATTTTATTTATTTATTTGAGACAGAGAGAATGAGATACAGAGAGCATGAGAGGGAGGAGGGTCAGAGGGAGAAGCAGACTCCCCGCCGAGCAGGGAGCCCGATGCAGGACTCGATCCAGGGACTCCAGGATCATGACCTGAGCCGAAGGCAGCCGCTTAACCAACTGAGCCACCCAGGCGCCCGCTAATTTTTTTTATTACTGTTACTAAATAACCTTTGTAGCAAAATGTTTGTACTTTTATTTCCCCTTTTATCTCCTATTTTCAGGATTCAAATGTAGCCATAAACTATATCCTGGTATGACACTTTAATTAAAAATTTCCAGTTAGAGGAATTCGTTGCCAAATTAAATTTGGCTGTCTTTATTCCCCACCTATATAGATAGTAAGGAAGGTATACTTAAAAAAATGTTTGGACTACTTTAAAACCTGAGCAATGTCATTAATCCATAACGTGGACTAGTGATGAATAGATATTCTCATAAGAGTTTAAATGCTGATATTTGGTGGAAGTAGAGAGTAACTTGTATTCTATCAATTCAAATATTCTTAGTATGGTTGCTTTCCCTGTTTGTTCAATAGACTGATAATACTGGAATCTATAGAATTTGAGCCTTTACAACTTATGTGAAGAAGTGTCTCAAACATTTCTGGGCAAATCTTATTTTGTATTTCTAGAAGAATATAAATCTTTTTAGGACACTTAACAACGGCCCAACTTGAGTATTCTTGAGAAATTTGTTTCTTGTTATGCCATTTGACATTTCACATCAGTGACTATGTTCCTGTAATATTCAGAACAACTATGTTAGGGTTATGATAGAAACTGTGTTTTCTTGCTTTTTGGAATATAGTTCATGCACATATATTACTTGAATATTGTTTGAGATCACTAACTTGCCAGGGCAGTTCCCATGATCTAGATGGTCCAATATAATCTCATTCAGGAGGCTTGAAACATTAATGGTTTTGTCTTGTGAATTTTAACAGTTCCCTGTCATCATTTAACAAACTCAACAACTGGCACAACTTCTTAAGCTGTGATTTCAGTCTCTGCTAGTTCATATTGCATGTTTATTTTGGACAGTCTTCTGTTAAGCATGGTGCTTGTACTGGTTTAAATAAAATGTTAACATGAAAAAAAAGAGATTATCAGACTGGATAAAAACAAAAAACAAAGTAATATACAACTATATGCTATTTAAAAGAGACACATTTAATTTTTAATTTTTGTTAAAAGAGAGACATTTTAAAATCAAAGACAGAAAGAGATTGCAAGAATGGAAAATAATATATCATGCAAACAACAACCACAAAAAAGCTGGAGTGAGTATACTAACAACAGACAAAATAGACTTTAAAACAAAAATGCTACCAATGTAAATGAGAGGCATTTTATAATGATAAAAGGGTCAATCTATCAGGAAGATATAACAATCATAAAATATGTGAGCCTAATAACAGCACCAACGTACATGAAGGAAGAAGTGACAACAATGAAGGGAGATAAAGACAATTCAACAATAATAGTTGGATAATAGTTGGAGATTTCAATACCTCACTTCCAGTAAAATAGGTAGAACAACTAAGCAGAAGATCAACAAGGAAATAGAAGACTTGAACAACCCTATAAACCAACTAGATCTAATAGACATCAATAGAATACACTTCACCAAACAACAGCAATATATATATTCTTCTCAAGTGCACATGGCTCATTCTCCAAAACAGACCATATGCTAGTCCATAAAACAAATATCCATAAATGCAAAAAGACTGACATAGTAAAAATGTGTTCTCTCTGACCTTAATGGAATGAAATCAGAAATCAACAAAAGAAAGAAATTTGGTAAACTCACAAATATATTGAGATTAAACAATATGCTTCTAAATAACCAACTGGTAAAAGAAGTAATCAAAGGGAAATTAGAAAATATTTTCAGGTGAATTAAAATGAAGACACAACATACCCAAACTTATGGTATGCAGCTAAAACAGCAGTGTTTAGAGAGAAATTTATAGCTGTAAACACATTTTAAAAAAGAATAAAGATCTCTAATCAATAACCTAATCTTCCACCTTAAGACACTGGGAAAAAAAGACAAAACCTAATGCAAGGGAAAGGAAGTAAATAACAATAATTAGAGTGGAGACTGATGAAATAGAGAATAGTCAAACAATAGACAAAATGAATGAAACCGAAAGGTTCTTTGAAAAAGAACATAATTGACAACTCATTACCTAGATTGATAAAAAAGGAGAGAAGACTCAAATGATCAACATAAATGCAGCAGGGGTCACCACTACTGACCTTACATAAATAAAAGATTAAAATGAATACTCTAAATAATCATATGCCTACAAATTACTTAGGTGAAATGGACAAATTCCTAGAAATATACAAACTACTTAAATTGACTCAAGGATAAGCAATCTGAATAGACCTATAAAAGATAAAGATATTGAATTAGCAATCAAAACTACCATAAAGGAAAGCCCATGCTCATATGGCTTCACTGCCCAACTCTTTCTATGAGGCCAGTATCACCCTGGTCTGAATGCCAGGCAAAGATATCACAAGAAATGAAAATTACAGCTGATACCTTATGAATATGAATACAAACATCCTCAATAAAATACTTGCAAACCAAATCCAGGAACATGTAAGTAAAATTATATACCACGATCTACTGGAATTGATCTCAGAAATACAAAGTTGGCTTAACATCTGAAAAGTAATTAATCATATCAATAAAATAAGAAACAAAAACCAGATAAGCAACACAATAGACACCCATAAAAACATTTGACAAAAGCCACACTCTTTCATGAGAAAAATTCAACAAAGTAGGGAAGGGAACTTCACCAACCTCAGAAGAGACATCTACAAAAACCCACAGTTAACATCTAAATTAATGGTAAAAGACTGGATGCCTTCATCAGTGATAAGGACCAAAACAAGGGCCTACACTCTTGTCAAGTCTATTCAAAAGTGTACAGGTGGTTCTAGCTACAGCAATTTTATAAGAAAAAGAAATTATGGCACCTAGAATTAGAAAGGAAGAGGTAAAACTATCGCTATTTGCAACTGAAATGCTTTCGTATGTAGAAATTTCTAAGGAATCCCGTGAAACTCTTGAGGGAAATGGAGAGATAGAACTAAAGAGTGAATTCAGCAAGGTTGCAGGATACAAGATCCATATACAAAAATTAATAGAGTAGCAATGAACAAACCAAATATGAATTTTAAAAAAATCCTTTTACAAAAGCATCTAAAAGAATACAACACTTAGGAATACACTTAACAAAAAAGTACAAACTTATATTCTGAAATCTACAAACTATTTTTGAAAGAAATTGAAGATGGAAATACAAAAAAAAAAAAAAACACCTGTTCATAAATTAGAAGACTTAAAATTGTTAAGATGGCAATACTCCCCATATTGATCTCCAGATTCAAGGAAATCATTACCAGAATCCAAGCTTTTTTTTTTGAAATTAATATGCTGATTCTAAAATTTATATAAAACTGCATGGAACTCAGAACACCCAAATCAATTCTGAAAAAGAAGAACAAAATAGGGCGACTCATTCTTCCCAGTTTCAGAACTTGCCACAAAGCTATGGTAATCAAGACAGTGCAGTATGGCATAGGATAGATAGATATAGAATTCAGAATCCAGAAATAAACCCATGTGGTTATTGTGAATGCACTTTCAACAAAGGTGCCCAAACCATTCAATGAGAAAAGAACAGTCTTTTCAACAAATGGTGCTAAGACATCTGGAGAAAAGAGCTAAAAGTATAAAACTCAGAATAAAACATAGTGATAAATCTTTCATGCCCTTGTATTTGGCAATGGAGTCAGAGATATGACATGAAAAACATGAGCAACGTGAGAAAAATAGATAAATTATATTTCATCAAAATTATCTGTGATTCAAAGGATGCTATCAAGAAAATGAAAAGACTACCCACAGAGTGGAAGAAAATATTTGCCAATCATATATATGAGACTTGTATTTAGAACATACAAAAAATGTACACAACTTTTTAATAAGAAGACAAATAGCCCAATGTTTTAAAAAGGACAAAGTTTCTGAACAGACATTTCTCCAAAACAGATATACAAATAACCAAAGAAAAGATGCTTGGCACCAACAATTATCAGGGAAATGCACATCAAAAACATAAGAGATAACATTTCCCACCTACTAAATGGCTAGAATCAAAAAGTCAGATAATATGTGTTTGTGAGGATGTGGAGAAATCAGAACCCTCCTATACTGCTGTTGGAAATGTAAAATGATACACACAGCTTAGAAAACGGTCTGGCAATACTTCAAGGGTTAATCATGGAGTTACCGTATGAACCAGCAATTCTACTTCCAAGTGTATAGCCAAGAGAAGTGAAAGCATATGTCCACACAAAAACTTGCACACATATGCTTATTAGCAGCATTATTCATAATAGAAAAAAAGAAAAAAGAAGAAAACTCAAATGTCCATCAATTGATGAATTGTTAGGCAAAATGTAGTTCTGTATATCCATGCAATGGAATATTATTTGGTCATAAGAAGGAATGAAGTACTAATACATGCTAAAACAAGGACGTACCTTAAAAGTATTATACTAAATGAAAGAAGCCAATCACAAAGAACACATATTACATGATTCCATTTATATGAAAAGTCCAGAATAGGAAATCAACTGAGCTGTAAAAGTAGTTTAGTGGCTGCTAAGGGGGCTGAGAGGAATGGAGAGATAGAGTCATAGTTAAAGGGGATGGGGTTTCTCTTTTTTTCCTGTTATTTAACATAATTGACATATAACATTGTATATGCTTAAGATGTACAATGTTATGATTTGTTACCCTTATATACTGCAACATGATTGCCACAGTAGAGTTAGTTAACACCTCTATCATTTTTTTGTGTGTGTGGTGAGAACATTTAAGATCTACTCTTCAGCAACTTTCAAGTATGTAATAAGTATTGTTAACTATAATCACCATGCTATATCTTAGATCCCTAGACCTTATTCAACTTATAACTGAAAGTTTGTTCTTTGTAAGCAACATCTCTCCATTTCCCTCAACCCCAGCCCCTATTATCATTCTACTCTCTGTTTCTATGAGTTTGGCTTTTTTAGATTCCACACGTAAGTGATATCATATATTTGCTACAAGTGGCAGGATTTCCTTCTTTCTCATGGCTAAATTATATATATGTAATTATATACACACATACTACCTTCTTTATCCATTCATATGTTGACAGACACTTAGGTTCTTTTCTTATCTTTGCTATTGTGAATAATGCTGAATGAACATGAGAGTGCAGATATCTCTTCAAGATCCTGATTTTATTTTCTTTCAATATGTACCTAGAAGTGGAATTGCAGGATCACATGATAGTTCTATTTTTAACTTTTTGAGAAACTTCCATACTGTTTTCCATAATGGTTTTACCAATATACATTCCTACCAACAGTGCACAGGGTTTCCTTTTCTCCACATCTTTACCAACACTTGTTACCTCTTGTCCTTTTGATAATATCTATTCTAATTGATGGGTGTTAATATCTCATTGTAGTTTTGATTTGCATTTTCCTAATGATTAGTGATGTTGAACATCTTTTCATGTACCCGTTGGCCATTTGTATATTTTGTTTGGAAAAATGTCTACTCAGTTTTTCTGCGCATTTATTAGTCATATTTTTTGTTTTGTTTTTTACTATTGAGTTGTATGAGTTTCTTATATATTTTGGATATTAACCCCCTTCAGATATATGATTGGCAAATAGTTTCTCTTATTTTATATGTTGCCTTTCATTTTATTGACTGTTTCTCTGTGGTCAAGTAATCTTCGACAAAGCAGGAAAAAATATGCAATGGAAAAAAGGCAGTCTCTTCAATAGATGGTATTGGGAAAATTGGACAACTATATACAGAAGAATGAAACTCGACCATC